>NC_137621.1:49731608-49797615 GCF_963280865.1 Gymnoscopelus braueri | reverse complement strand
TATTCTGTTAACAACAACCTCCATACCGACCACACCTATCCTGGAAACAACTGTTGTCACTTCCAAGCCCACCGTTTTAACCATGACAACCAGTGTACCAACAACAACGGAAACAACAACCAAACCTGTTGAAACCACCACAATGGAAGCAACAACATCTCAGGCTGTATCAACAAAAAAGCCACCGAAAGTAGAAACAACTGGTCCAACAACAGCTTTTACCACAGTTATTCGTGAAACCACCACCCCAGTTCCTGAGACCACAACTAGCCCAGAAACAACAGTCACTTCCAAGCCCACTGTTGAAACCACAACCTCAATTGTACCAATAACAGCAACAAAAACAAAGGAAACAACAACAAAACCTGTTGAAACAACGACAAAGGAAGCAACAACAACTCAGACTGTATCAACAACAAAGCCACCAAAAGTAGAAACAACTGGTCCAACAACAGCTTCTACCAAAGTTATTCGTGAAACCACCACCTCTGTTCCTGAGACACCAACTAGCCCAGAAACAACAGTTACTTCCAAGCCCACTGTTGAAACCACAACCTCAATTGTACCAATAACAACAATAACAAAGGAAACAACAACAAAACCTGTTGAAACAACCACAAAGGAAGCAACAACATCTCAGGCTGTATCAACAACAAAGCCACCAAAAGTAGAAACAACTGGTCCAACAACAGCTTCTACCACAGTTATTCCGGTAACAGCAACCTCCATACCGACCACACCTATCCCGGAAACAACTGTTGTCACTTCCAAGCCCACCGTTTTAACCACGACAACCAGTATACCAACAGCAATGGAAACAACAACCAAACCTGTTGAAACAACCACAAAGGAAGCAACAACATCTCAGACTGTATCAACAACAAAGCCACGAAAAGTAGAAACAACTGGTCCAACAACAGCTTCTACCACAATTATTCGTGAAACCACCACCTCTGTTCCTGAGACCACAACTAGCCCAGAAACAACAGTTACTTCCAAGCCCACTGTTGAAACCACAACCTCAATTGTACCAATAACAACAACAACGGAAACAACAACAAAACCTGTTGAAACAACCACAAAGGAAGCAGCAACAACTCAGACTGTATCAACAACAAAACCACCAAAAGTAGAAACAACTGGGCCAACAACAGCTTCTACCACAGTTATTCTGGTAACAACAACCTCCATACCAACCACACCTATCCCGGAAACAACTGTTGTCACTTCCAAGCCCACCGTTTTAACCACGACAACCAGTGTACTAACAACAACGGAAACAACACCAAGACCTGTTGAAACAACCACAAAGGAAGCAACAACATTTCAGGCTGTATCAACAACAAACTCACCAAAAGTAGAAACAACTGGGCCAACAACAGCTTCTACCACAGTTATTCTGTTAACAACAACCTCCATACCGACCACACCTATCCTGGAAACAACTGTTGTCACTTCCAAGCCCACCGTTTTAACCATGACAACCAGTGTACCAACAACAACGGAAACAACAACCAAACCTGTTGAAACCACCACAATGGAAGCAACAACATCTCAGGCTGTATCAACAAAAAAGCCACCGAAAGTAGAAACAACTGGTCCAACAACAGCTTTTACCACAGTTATTCGTGAAACCACCACCCCAGTTCCTGAGACCACAACTAGCCCAGAAACAACAGATACTTCCAAGCCCACTGTTGAAACCACGACCTCAATTGTACCAATAACAACAACAACAAAGCCAACAACAACAACAAAATCTGTTGAAACAACCACAAAGGAGGCAACAACAACTCACACTGTATCAACAACAAATCCACCAAAAGTAGAAACAACTAGTCCAACAGCTTCTACCACAGTTATTCATGAAACCACCACCTCTGTTCCTGAGACCACAACTAGCCCAGAAACAACAGTTACTTCCAAGCCCACTTTTGAAACCACAACCTCAATTGTACCAATAACAACAACAACGGAAACAACAACAAAACCTGTTGAAACAACCACAAAGGAAGCAGCAACAACTCAGACTGTATCAACAACAAAACCACCAAAAGTAGAAACAACTGGGCCAACAACAGCTTCTACCACAGTTACTCTGGTAACAACAACCTCCATACCGACCACACCTATCCTGGAAACAACTGTTGTCACTTCCAAGCCCACCGTTTTAACCACGACAACCAGTGTACCAACAACAACGGAAACAACAACCAAACCTGTTGAAACAACCACAAAGGAAGCAACAACATCTCAGGCTGTATCAACAACAAAGCCACCGAAAGTAGAAACAACTGGTCCAACAACAGCTTCAACCACAGTTATTCTGTTAACAACAACCTCCATACCGACCACACCTATCCTGGAAACAACTGTTGTCACTTCCAAGCCCACCGTTTTAACCATGACAACCAGTGTACCAACAACAACGGAAACAACAACCAAACCTGTTGAAACCACCACAATGGAAGCAACAACATCTCAGGCTGTATCAACAAAAAAACCACCGAAAGTAGAAACAACTGGTCCAACAACAGCTTTTACCACAGTTATTCGTGAAACCACCACCCCAGTTCCTGAGACCACAACTAGCCCAGAAACAACAGTTACTTCCAAGCCCACTGTTGAAACCACGACCTCAATTGTACCAATAACAACAACAACAAAGCCAACAACAACAACAAAATCTGTTGAAACAACCACAAAGGAGGCAACAACAACTCACACTGTATCAACAACAAATCCACCAAAGGTAGAAACAACTAGTCCAACAGCTTCTACCACAGTTATTCGTGAAACCACCACCTCTGTTCCTGAGACCACAACTAGCCCAGAAACAACAGTCACTTCCAAGCCCACTTTTGAAACCACAACCTCAATTGTACCAACAACAAAGCAAACAACAACAAAACCTGTTAAAACAACCACAAAGGAGGCAACAACAACTCACACTGTATCAACAACAAATCCACCAAAGGTAGAAACAACTAGTCCAACAGCTTCTACCACAGTTATTCGTGAAACCACCACCCCAGTTCCTGAGACCACAACTAGCCCAGAAACAACAGATACTTCCAAGCCCACTGTTGAAACCACGACCTCAATTGTACCAATAACAACAACAACAAAGCCAACAACAACAACAAAATCTGTTGAAACAACCACAAAGGAGGCAACAACAACTCACACTGTATCAACAACAAATCCACCAAAAGTAGAAACAACTAGTCCAACAGCTTCTACCACAGTTATTCGTGAAACCACCACCTCTGTTCCTGAGACCACAACTAGCCCAGAAACAACAGTTACTTCCAAGCCCACTTTTGAAACCACAACCTCAATTGTACCAACAACAAAGCAAACAACAACAAAACCTGTTAAAACAACCACAAAGGAGGCAACAACAACTCACACTGTATCAACAACAAATCCACCAAAGGTAGAAACAACTAGTCCAACAGCTTCTACCACAGTTATTCGTGAAACCACCACCCCAGTTCCTGAGACCACAACTAGCCCAGAAACAACAGATACTTCCAAGCCCACTGTTGAAACCACGACCTCAATTGTACCAATAACAACAACAACAAAGCCAACAACAACAACAAAATCTGTTGAAACAACCACAAAGGAGGCAACAACAACTCACACTGTATCAACAACAAATCCACCAAAAGTAGAAACAACTAGTCCAACAGCTTCTACCACAGTTATTCGTGAAACCACCACCTCTGTTCCTGAGACCACAACTAGCCCAGAAACAACAGTTACTTCCAAGCCCACTTTTGAAACCACAACCTCAATTGTACCAATAACAACAACAACAGAAACAACAACAAAACCTGTTGAAACAACCACAAAGGAAGCAGCAACAACTCAGACTGTATCAACAACAAAACCACCAAAAGTAGAAACAACTGGGCCAACAACAGCTTCTACCACAGTTACTCTGGTAACAACAACCTCCATACCGACCACACCTATCCTGGAAACAACTGTTGTCACTTCCAAGCCCACCGTTTTAACCACAACAACCAGTGTACCAACAACAACGGAAACAACAACCAAACCTGTTGAAACAACCACAAAGGAAGCAAAAACATCTCAGGCTGTATCAACAACAAAGCCACCTAAAGTAGAAACAACTGGGCCAACAACAGCTTCTACCACAGTTATTCTGGTAACAACAACCTCCATACCGACCATACCTATCCTGGAACCAACTGTTGTCACTTCCAAGCCCACCGTTTTAACCACGACAACCAGTGTACCAACAACAACGGAAAAAACAACCAAACCTGTTGAAACAACCACAAAGGAAGCAAAAACATCTCAGGCTGTATCAACAACAAAGCCACCGAAAGTAGAAACAACTGGTCCAACAACAGCTTCAACCACAATTATTCTGTTAACAACAACCTCCATACCGACCACACCTATCCTGGAAACAACTGTTGTCACTTCCAAGCCCACCGTTTTAACCATGACAACCAGTGTACCAACAACAACGGAAACAACAACCAAACCTGTTGAAACCACCACAATGGAAGCAACAACATCTCAGGCTGTATCAACAAAAAAGCCACCGAAAGTAGAAACAACTGGTCCAACAACAGCTTTTACCACAGTTATTCGTGAAACCACCACCCCAGTTCCTGAGACCACAACTAGCCCAGAAACAACAGTTACTTCCAAGCCCACTGTTGAAACCACGACCTCAATTGTACCAATAACAACAACAACAAAGCCAACAACAACAACAAAATCTGTTGAAACAACCACAAAGGAGGCAACAACAACTCACACTGTATCAACAACAAATCCACCAAAGGTAGAAACAACTAGTCCAACAGCTTCTACCACAGTTATTCGTGAAACCACCACCTCTGTTCCTGAGACCACAACTAGCCCAGAAACAACAGTCACTTCCAAGCCCACTTTTGAAACCACAACCTCAATTGTACCAACAACAACAACAAAGCAAACAACAACAAAACCTGTTAAAACAACCACAAAGGAAGCAACAACAACTCAGACTGTATCAACAACAAAGCCACCAAAAGTAGAAACAACTGGGCCAACAACAGCTTCTACCACAGTTACTCTGGTAACAACAACCTCCATACCGACCACACCTATCCTGGAAACAACTGTTGTCACTTCCAAGCCCACAGTTTTAACCACGACAACCAGTGTACCAACAACAACGGAAACAACAACCAAACCTGTTGAAACAACCACAAAGGAAGCAAAAACATCTCAGGCTGTATCAACAACAAAGCCACCTAAAGTAGAAACAACTGGGCCAACAACAGCTTCTACCACAGTTATTCTGGTAACAACAACCTCCATACCGACCACACCTATCCTGGAACCAACTGTTGTCACTTCCAAGCCCACCGTTTTAACCACGACAACCAGTGTACCAACAACAACGGAAACAACAACCAAACCTGTTGAAACAACCACAAAGGAAGCAACAACATCTCAGGCTGTATCAACAACAAAGCCACCGAAAGTAGAAACAACTGGTCCAACAACAGCTTCAACCACAGTTATTCTGTTAACAACAACCTCCATACCGACCACACCTATCCTGGAAACAACTGTTGTCACTTCCAAGCCCACCGTTTTAACCATGACAACCAGTGTACCAACAACAACGGAAACAACAACCAAACCTGTTGAAACCACCACAATGGAAGCAACAACATCTCAGGCTGTATCAACAAAAAAGCCACCGAAAGTAGAAACAACTGGTCCAACAACAGCTTTTACCACAGTTATTCGTGAAACCACCACCCCAGTTCCTGAGACCACAACTAGCCCAGAAACAACAGTTACTTCCAAGCCCACTGTTGAAACCACAACCTCAATTGTACCAACAACAACAACAAAGCAAACAACAACAAAACCTGTTAAAACAACCACAAAGGAGGCAACAACAACTCACACTGTATCAACAACAAATCCACCAAAGGTAGAAACAACTAGTCCAACAGCTTCTACCACAGTTATTCGTGAAACCACCACCCCAGTTCCTGAGACCACAACTAGCCCAGAAACAACAGATACTTCCAAGCCCACTGTTGAAACCACGACCTCAATTGTACCAATAACAACAACAACAAAGCCAACAACAACAACAAAATCTGTTGAAACAACCACAAAGGAGGCAACAACAACTCACACTGTATCAACAACAAATCCACCAAAAGTAGAAACAACTAGTCCAACAGCTTCTACCACAGTTATTCGTGAAACCACCACCTCTGTTCCTGAGACCACAACTAGCCCAGAAACAACAGTTACTTCCAAGCCCACTTTTGAAACCACAACCTCAATTGTACCAATAACAACAACAACAGAAACAACAACAAAACCTGTTGAAACAACCACAAAGGAAGCAGCAACAACTCAGACTGTATCAACAACAAAGCCACCAAAAGTAGAAACAACTGGGCCAACAACAGCTTCAACCACAATTATTCTGTTAACAACAACCTCCATACCGACCACACCTATCCTGGAAACAACTGTTGTCACTTCCAAGCCCACCGTTTTAACCATGACAACCAGTGTACCAACAACAACGGAAACAACAACCAAACCTGTTGAAACCACCACAATGGAAGCAACAACATCTCAGGCTGTATCAACAAAAAAGCCACCGAAAGTAGAAACAACTGGTCCAACAACAGCTTTTACCACAGTTATTCGTGAAACCACCACCCCAGTTCCTGAGACCACAACTAGCCCAGAAACAACAGTTACTTCCAAGCCCACTGTTGAAACCAAAACCTCAATTGTACCAATAACAACAACAACAACAACAAAATCTGTTGAAACAACCACAAAGGAGGCAACAATAACTCACACTGTATCAACAACAAATCCACCAAAGGTAGAAACAACTAGTCCAACAGCTTCTACCACAGTTATTCGTGAAACCACCACCTCTGTTCCTGAGACCACAACTAGCCCAGAAACAACAGTCACTTCCAAGCCCACTTTTGAAACCACAACCTCAATTGTACCAACAACAACAACAAAGCAAACAACAACAAAACCTGTTAAAACAACCACAAAGGAAGCAACAACAACTCAGACTGTATCAACAACAAAGCCACCAAAAGTAGAAACAACTGGGCCAACAACAGCTTCTACCACAGTTACTCTGGTAACAACAACCTCCATACCGACCACACCTATCCTGGAAACAACTGTTGTCACTTCCAAGCCCACCGTTTTAACCACGACAACCAGTGTACCAACAACAACGGAAACAACAACCAAACCTGTTGAAACAACCACAAAGGAAGCAAAAACATCTCAGGCTGTATCAACAACAAAGCCACCTAAAGTAGAAACAACTGGGCCAACAACAGCTTCTACCACAGTTATTCTGGTAACAACAACCTCCATACCGACCACACCTATCCTGGAACCAACTGTTGTCACTTCCAAGCCCACCGTTTTAACCACGACAACCAGTGTACCAACAACAACGGAAACAACAACCAAACCTGTTGAAACAACCACAAAGGAAGCAACAACATCTCAGGCTGTATCAACAACAAAGCCACCAAAAGTAGAAACAACTGGTCCAACAACAGCTTCTACCAAAGTTATTCGTGAAACCACCACCTCTGTTCCTGAGACACCAACTAGCCCAGAAACAACAGTTACTTCCAAGCCCACTGTTGAAACCACAACCTCAATTGTACCAATAACAACAATAACAAAGGAAACAACAACAAAACCTGTTGAAACAACCACAAAGGAAGCAACAACATCTCAGGCTGTATCAACAACAAAGCCACCAAAAGTAGAAACAACTGGTCCAACAACAGCTTCTACCACAGTTATTCCGGTAACAGCAACCTCCATACCGACCACACCTATCCCGGAAACAACTGTTGTCACTTCCAAGCCCACCGTTTTAACCACGACAACCAGTATACCAACAGCAATGGAAACAACAACCAAACCTGTTGAAACAACCACAAAGGAAGCAACAACATCTCAGACTGTATCAACAACAAAGCCACGAAAAGTAGAAACAACTGGTCCAACAACAGCTTCTACCACAATTATTCGTGAAACCACCACCTCTGTTCCTGAGACCACAACTAGCCCAGAAACAACAGTTACTTCCAAGCCCACTGTTGAAACCACAACCTCAATTGTACCAATAACAACAACAACGGAAACAACAACAAAACCTGTTGAAACAACCACAAAGGAAGCAGCAACAACTCAGACTGTATCAACAACAAAACCACCAAAAGTAGAAACAACTGGGCCAACAACAGCTTCTACCACAGTTATTCTGGTAACAACAACCTCCATACCAACCACACCTATCCCGGAAACAACTGTTGTGACTTCCAAGCCCACCGTTTTAACCACGACAACCAGTGTACTAACAACAACGGAAACAACAACCAAACATGTTGAAACAACCACAAAGGAAGCAACAACATCTCAGGCTGTATCAACAACAAAGCCACCGAAAGTAGAAACAACTGGTCCAACAACAGCTTCAACCACAGTTATTCTGTTAACAACAACCTCCATACCGACCACACCTATCCTGGAAACAACTGTTGTCACTTCCAAGCCCACCGTTTTAACCATGACAACCAGTGTACCAACAACAACGGAAACAACAACCAAACCTGTTGAAACCACCACAATGGAAGCAACAACATCTCAGGCTGTATCAACAAAAAAACCACCGAAAGTAGAAACAACTGGTCCAACAACAGCTTTTACCACAGTTATTCGTGAAACCACCACCCCAGTTCCTGAGACCACAACTAGCCCAGAAACAACAGTTACTTCCAAGCCCACTGTTGAAACCACGACCTCAATTGTACCAATAACAACAACAACAAAGCCAACAACAACAACAAAATCTGTTGAAACAACCACAAAGGAGGCAACAACAACTCACACTGTATCAACAACAAATCCACCAAAGGTAGAAACAACTAGTCCAACAGCTTCTACCACAGTTATTCGTGAAACCACCACCTCTGTTCCTGAGACCACAACTAGCCCAGAAACAACAGTCACTTCCAAGCCCACTTTTGAAACCACAACCTCAATTGTACCAACAACAAAGCAAACAACAACAAAACCTGTTAAAACAACCACAAAGGAGGCAACAACAACTCACACTGTATCAACAACAAATCCACCAAAGGTAGAAACAACTAGTCCAACAGCTTCTACCACAGTTATTCGTGAAACCACCACCCCAGTTCCTGAGACCACAACTAGCCCAGAAACAACAGATACTTCCAAGCCCACTGTTGAAACCACGACCTCAATTGTACCAATAACAACAACAACAAAGCCAACAACAACAACAAAATCTGTTGAAACAACCACAAAGGAGGCAACAACAACTCACACTGTATCAACAACAAATCCACCAAAAGTAGAAACAACTAGTCCAACAGCTTCTACCACAGTTATTCGTGAAACCACCACCTCTGTTCCTGAGACCACAACTAGCCCAGAAACAACAGTTACTTCCAAGCCCACTTTTGAAACCACAACCTCAATTGTACCAATAACAACAACAACAGAAACAACAACAAAACCTGTTGAAACAACCACAAAGGAAGCAGCAACAACTCAGACTGTATCAACAACAAAACCACCAAAAGTAGAAACAACTGGGCCAACAACAGCTTCTACCACAGTTACTCTGGTAACAACAACCTCCATACCGACCACACCTATCCTGGAAACAACTGTTGTCACTTCCAAGCCCACCGTTTTAACCACGACAACCAGTGTACCAACAACAACGGAAACAACAACCAAACCTGTTGAAACAACCACAAAGGAAGCAAAAACATCTCAGGCTGTATCAACAACAAAGCCACCTAAAGTAGAAACAACTGGGCCAACAACAGCTTCTACCACAGTTATTCTGGTAACAACAACCTCCATACCGACCATACCTATCCTGGAACCAACTGTTGTCACTTCCAAGCCCACCGTTTTAACCACGACAACCAGTGTACCAACAACAACGGAAAAAACAACCAAACCTGTTGAAACAACCACAAAGGAAGCAAAAACATCTCAGGCTGTATCAACAACAAAGCCACCGAAAGTAGAAACAACTGGTCCAACAACAGCTTCAACCACAATTATTCTGTTAACAACAACCTCCATACCGACCACACCTATCCTGGAAACAACTGTTGTCACTTCCAAGCCCACCGTTTTAACCATGACAACCAGTGTACCAACAACAACGGAAACAACAACCAAACCTGTTGAAACCACCACAATGGAAGCAACAACATCTCAGGCTGTATCAACAAAAAAGCCACCGAAAGTAGAAACAACTGGTCCAACAACAGCTTTTACCACAGTTATTCGTGAAACCACCACCCCAGTTCCTGAGACCACAACTAGCCCAGAAACAACAGTTACTTCCAAGCCCACTGTTGAAACCACGACCTCAATTGTACCAATAACAACAACAACAACAACAAAATCTGTTGAAACAACCACAAAGGAGGCAACAACAACTCACACTGTATCAACAACAAATCCACCAAAGGTAGAAACAACTAGTCCAACAGCTTCTACCACAGTTATTCGTGAAACCACCACCTCTGTTCCTGAGACCACAACTAGCCCAGAAACAACAGTCACTTCCAAGCCCACTTTTGAAACCACAACCTCAATTGTACCAACAACAACAACAAAGCAAACAACAACAAAACCTGTTAAAACAACCACAAAGGAAGCAACAACAACTCAGACTGTATCAACAACAAAGCCACCAAAAGTAGAAACAACTGGGCCAACAACAGCTTCTACCACAGTTACTCTGGTAACAACAACCTCCATACCGACCACACCTATCCTGGAAACAACTGTTGTCACTTCCAAGCCCACCGTTTTAACCACGACAACCAGTGTACCAACAACAACGGAAACAACAACCAAACCTGTTGAAACAACCACAAAGGAAGCAAAAACATCTCAGGCTGTATCAACAACAAAGCCACCTAAAGTAGAAACAACTGGGCCAACAACAGCTTCTACCACAGTTATTCTGGTAACAACAACCTCCATACCGACCACACCTATCCTGGAACCAACTGTTGTCACTTCCAAGCCCACCGTTTTAACCACGACAACCAGTGTACCAACAACAACGGAAACAACAACCAAACCTGTTGAAACAACCACAAAGGAAGCAACAACATCTCAGGCTGTATCAACAACAAAGCCACCGAAAGTAGAAACAACTGGTCCAACAACAGCTTCAACCACAGTTATTCTGTTAACAACAACCTCCATACCGACCACACCTATCCTGGAAACAACTGTTGTCACTTCCAAGCCCACCGTTTTAACCATGACAACCAGTGTACCAACAACAACGGAAACAACAACCAAACCTGTTGAAACCACCACAATGGAAGCAACAACATCTCAGGCTGTATCAACAAAAAAGCCACCGAAAGTAGAAACAACTGGTCCAACAACAGCTTTTACCACAGTTATTCGTGAAACCACCAGCCCAGTTCCTGAGACCACAACTAGCCCAGAAACAACAGTTACTTCCAAGCCCACTGTTGAAACCACGACCTCAATTGTACCAATAACAACAACAACAAAGCCAACAACAACAACAAAATCTGTTGAAACAACCACAAAGGAGGCAACAACAACTCACACTGTATCAACAACAAATCCACCAAAGGTAGAAACAACTAGTCCAACAGCTTCTACCACAGTTATTCGTGAAACCACCACCTCTGTTCATGAGACCACAACTAGCCCAGAAACAACAGTCACTTCCAAGCCCACTTTTGAAACCACAACCTCAATTGTACCAACAACAACAACAAAGCAAACAACAACAAAACCTGTTAAAACAACCACAAAGGAAGAAACAACAACTCAGACTGTATCAACAACAAAGCCACCAAAAGTAGAAACAACTGGGCCAACAACAGCTTCTACCACAGTTACTCTGGTAACAACAACCTCCATACCGACCACACCTATCCTGGAAACAACTGTTGTCACTTCCAAGCCCACCGTTTTAACCACGACAACCAGTGTACCAACAACAACGGAAACAACAACCAAACCTGTTGAAACAACCACAAAGGAAGCAAAAACATCTCAGGCTGTATCAACAACAAAGCCACCTAAAGTAGAAACAACTGGGCCAACAACAGCTTCTACCACAGTTATTCTGGTAACAACAACCTCCATACCGACCACACCTATCCTGGAACCAACTGTTGTCACTTCCAAGCCCACCGTTTTAACCACGACAACCAGTGTACCAACAACAACGGAAACAACAACCAAACCTGTTGAAACAACCACAAAGGAAGCAACAACATCTCAGGCTGTATCAACAACAAAGCCACCGAAAGTAGAAACAACTGGTCCAACAACAGCTTCAACCACAGTTATTCTGGTAACAACAACCTCCATACCGACCACACCTATCCTGGAAACAACTGTTGTCACTTCCAAGCCCACCGTTTTAACCACGACAACCAGTGTACCAACAACAACGGAAACAACAACCAAACCTATTGCAACATCCACAAAGGAAGCAACAACATATCAGGCTGTATCAACAACAAAGCCACCGAAAGTAGAAACAACGGGTCCAACAACAGCTTTTACCACAGTTATTCGTGAAACCACCACCCCAGTTCCTGAGACCACAACTAGCCCAGAAACAACAGTTACTTCCAAGCCCACAGTTAAAACCACGACCTCAATTGTACCAATAACAACAACAACAAAGCAAACAACAACAAAACATGTTGAAACAACCACAAAGGAAGCAACAACAACTCAGACTGTATCAACAACAAAGCCACCAAAAGTAGAAACAACTGGTCCAACAACAGCTTCTACCACAGTTATTCGTGAAACCACCACCTCTGTTCCTGAGACCACAACTAGCCCAGAAACAACAGTCACTTCCAAGCCCACTTTTGAAACCACAACCTCAATTGTACCAACAACAACAACAAAGCAAACAACAACAAAACCTGTTAAAACAACCACAAAGGAAGCAACAACAACTCAGACTGTATCAACAACAAAGCCACCAAAAGTAGAAACAACTGGGCCAACAACAGCTTCTACCACAGTTACTCTGGTAACAACAACCTCCATACCGACCACACCTATCCTGGAAACAACTGTTGTCACTTCCAAGCCCACCGTTTTAACCACGACAACCAGTGTACCAACAACAACGGAAACAACAACCAAACCTGTTGAAACAACCACAAAGGAAGCAAAAACATCTCAGGCTGTATCAACAACAAAGCCACCTAAAGTAGAAACAACTGGGCCAACAACAGCTTCTACCACAGTTATTCTGGTAACAACAACCTCCATACCGACCACACCTATCCTGGAACCAACTGTTGTCACTTCCAAGCCCACCGTTTTAACCACGACAACCAGTGTACCAACAACAACGGAAACAACAACCAAACCTGTTGAAACAACCACAAAGGAAGCAACAACATCTCAGGCTGTATCAACAACAAAGCCACCGAAAGTAGAAACAACTGGTCCAACAACAGCTTCAACCACAGTTATTCTGTTAACAACAACCTCCATACCGACCACACCTATCCTGGAAACAACTGTTGTCACTTCCAAGCCCACCGTTTTAACCATGACAACCAGTGTACCAACAACAACGGAAACAACAACCAAACCTGTTGAAACCACCACAATGGAAGCAACAACATCTCAGGCTGTATCAACAAAAAAGCCACCGAAAGTAGAAACAACTGGTCCAACAACAGCTTTTACCACAGTTATTCGTGAAACCACCACCCCAGTTCCTGAGACCACAACTAGCCCAGAAACAACAGTTACTTCCAAGCCCACTGTTGAAACCACAACCTCAATTGTACCAACAACAACAACAAAGCAAACAACAACAAAACCTGTTAAAACAACCACAAAGGAGGCAACAACAACTCACACTGTATCAACAACAAATCCACCAAAGGTAGAAACAACTAGTCCAACAGCTTCTACCACAGTTATTCGTGAAACCACCACCCCAGTTCCTGAGACCACAACTAGCCCAGAAACAACAGATACTTCCAAGCCCACTGTTGAAACCACGACCTCAATTGTACCAATAACAACAACAACAAAGCCAACAACAACAACAAAATCTGTTGAAACAAACACAAAGGAGGCAACAACAACTCACACTGTATCAACAACAAATCCACCAAAAGTAGAAACAACTAGTCCAACAGCTTCTACCACAGTTATTCGTGAAACCACCACCTCTGTTCCTGAGACCACAACTAGCCCAGAAACAACAGTTACTTCCAAGCCCACTTTTGAAACCACAACCTCAATTGTACCAATAACAACAACAACAGAAACAACAACAAAACCTGTTGAAACAACCACAAAGGAAGCAGCAACAACTCAGACTGTATCAACAACAAAACCACCAAAAGTAGAAACAACTGGGCCAACAACAGCTTCTACCACAGTTACTCTGGTAACAACAACCTCCATACCGACCACACCTATCCTGGAAACAACTGTTGTCACTTCCAAGCCCACCGTTTTAACCACGACAACCAGTGTACCAACAACAACGGAAACAACAACCAAACCTGTTGAAACAACCACAAAGGAAGCAAAAACATCTCAGGCTGTATCAACAACAAAGCCACCTAAAGTAGAAACAACTGGGCCAACAACAGCTTCTACCACAGTTATTCTGGTAACAACAACCTCCATACCGACCACACCTATCCTGGAACCAACTGTTGTCACTTCCAAGCCCACCGTTTTAACCACGACAACCAGTGTACCAACAACAACGGAAACAACAACCAAACCTGTTGAAACAACCACAAAGGAAGCAAAAACATCTCAGGCTGTATCAACAACAAAGCCACCGAAAGTAGAAACAACTGGTCCAACAACAGCTTCAACCACAATTATTCTGTTAACAACAACCTCCATACCGACCACACCTATCCTGGAAACAACTGTTGTCACTTCCAAGCCCACCGTTTTAACCATGACAACCAGTGTACCAACAACAACGGAAACAACAACCAAACCTGTTGAAACCACCACAATGGAAGCAACAACATCTCAGGCTGTATCAACAAAAAAGCCACCGAAAGTAGAAACAACTGGTCCAACAACAGCTTTTACCACAGTTATTCGTGAAACCACCACCCCAGTTCCTGAGACCACAACTAGCCCAGAAACAACAGTTACTTCCAAGCCCACTGTTGAAACCACGACCTCAATTGTACCAATAACAACAACAACAACAACAAAATCTGTTGAAACAACCACAAAGGAGGCAACAATAACTCACACTGTATCAACAACAAATCCACCAAAGGTAGAAACAACTAGTCCAACAGCTTCTACCACAGTTATTCGTGAAACCACCACCTCTGTTCCTGAGACCACAACTAGCCCAGAAACAACAGTCACTTCCAAGCCCACTTTTGAAACCACAACCTCAATTGTACCAACAACAACAACAAAGCAAACAACAACAAAACCTGTTAAAACAACCACAAAGGAAGCAACAACAACTCAGACTGTATCAACAACAAAGCCACCAAAAGTAGAAACAACTGGGCCAACAACAGCTTCTACCACAGTTACTCTGGTAACAACAACCTCCATACCGACCACACCTATCCTGGAAACAACTGTTGTCACTTCCAAGCCCACCGTTTTAACCACGACAACCAGTGTACCAACAACAACGGAAACAACAACCAAACCTGTTGAAACAACCACAAAGGAAGCAAAAACATCTCAGGCTGTATCAACAACAAAGCCACCTAAAGTAGAAACAACTGGGCCAACAACAGCTTCTACCACAGTTATTCTGGTAACAACAACCTCCATACCGACCACACCTATCCTGGAACCAACTGTTGTCACTTCCAAGCCCACCGTTTTAACCACGACAACCAGTGTACCAACAACAACGGAAACAACAACCAAACCTGTTGAAACAACCACAAAGGAAGCAACAACATCTCAGGCTGTATCAACAACAAAGCCACCAAAAGTAGAAACAACTGGTCCAACAACAGCTTCTACCAAAGTTATTCGTGAAACCACCACCTCTGTTCCTGAGACACCAACTAGCCCAGAAACAACAGTTACTTCCAAGCCCACTGTTGAAACCACAACCTCAATTGTACCAATAACAACAATAACAAAGGAAACAACAACAAAACCTGTTGAAACAACCACAAAGGAAGCAACAACATCTCAGGCTGTATCAACAACAAAGCCACCAAAAGTAGAAACAACTGGTCCAACAACAGCTTCTACCACAGTTATTCCGGTAACAGCAACCTCCATACCGACCACACCTATCCCGGAAACAACTGTTGTCACTTCCAAGCCCACCGTTTTAACCACGACAACCAGTATACCAACAGCAATGGAAACAACAACCAAACCTGTTGAAACAACCACAAAGGAAGCAACAACATCTCAGACTGTATCAACAACAAAGCCACGAAAAGTAGAAACAACTGGTCCAACAACAGCTTCTACCACAATTATTCGTGAAACCACCACCTCTGTTCCTGAGACCACAACTAGCCCAGAAACAACAGTTACTTCCAAGCCCACTGTTGAAACCACAACCTCAATTGTACCAATAACAACAACAACGGAAACAACAACAAAACCTGTTGAAACAACCACAAAGGAAGCAGCAACAACTCAGACTGTATCAACAACAAAACCACCAAAAGTAGAAACAACTGGGCCAACAACAGCTTCTACCACAGTTATTCTGGTAACAACAACCTCCATACCAACCACACCTATCCCGGAAACAACTGTTGTGACTTCCAAGCCCACCGTTTTAACCACGACAACCAGTGTACTAACAACAACGGAAACAACACCAAGACCTGTTGAAACAACCACAAAGGAAGCAACAACATTTCAGGCTGTATCAACAACAAACTCACCAAAAGTAGAAACAACTGGGCCAACAACAGCTTCTACCACAGTTATTCTGTTAACAACAACCTCCATACCGACCACACCTATCCTGGAAACAACTGTTGTCACTTCCAAGCCCACCGTTTTAACCATGACAACCAGTGTACCAACAACAACGGAAACAACAACCAAACCTGTTGAAACCACCACAATGGAAGCAACAACATCTCAGGCTGTATCAACAAAAAAGCCACCGAAAGTAGAAACAACTGGTCCAACAACAGCTTTTACCACAGTTATTCGTGAAACCACCACCCCAGTTCCTGAGACCACAACTAGCCCAGAAACAACAGATACTTCCAAGCCCACTGTTGAAACCACGACCTCAATTGTACCAATAACAACAACAACAAAGCCAACAACAACAACAAAATCTGTTGAAACAACCACAAAGGAGGCAACAACAACTCACACTGTATCAACAACAAATCCACCAAAAGTAGAAACAACTAGTCCAACAGCTTCTACCACAGTTATTCGTGAAACCACCACCTCTGTTCCTGAGACCACAACTAGCCCAGAAACAACAGTTACTTCCAAGCCCACTTTTGAAACCACAACCTCAATTGTACCAATAACAACAACAACGGAAACAACAACAAAACCTGTTGAAACAACCACAAAGGAAGCAGCAACAACTCAGACTGTATCAACAACAAAACCACCAAAAGTAGAAACAACTGGGCCAACAACAGCTTCTACCACAGTTACTCTGGTAACAACAACCTCCATACCGACCACACCTATCCTGGAAACAACTGTTGTCACTTCCAAGCCCACCGTTTTAACCACGACAACCAGTGTACCAACAACAACGGAAACAACAACCAAACCTGTTGAAACAACCACAAAGGAAGCAACAACATCTCAGGCTGTATCAACAACAAAGCCACCGAAAGTAGAAACAACTGGTCCAACAACAGCTTCAACCACAGTTATTCTGTTAACAACAACCTCCATACCGACCACACCTATCCTGGAAACAACTGTTGTCACTTCCAAGCCCACCGTTTTAACCATGACAACCAGTGTACCAACAACAACGGAAACAACAACCAAACCTGTTGAAACCACCACAATGGAAGCAACAACATCTCAGGCTGTATCAACAAAAAAAACACCGAAAGTAGAAACAACTGGTCCAACAACAGCTTTTACCACAGTTATTCGTGAAACCACCACCCCAGTTCCTGAGACCACAACTAGCCCAGAAACAACAGTTACTTCCAAGCCCACTGTTGAAACCACGACCTCAATTGTACCAATAACAACAACAACAAAGCCAACAACAACAACAAAATCTGTTGAAACAACCACAAAGGAGGCAACAACAACTCACACTGTATCAACAACAAATCCACCAAAGGTAGAAACAACTAGTCCAACAGCTTCTACCACAGTTATTCGTGAAACCACCACCTCTGTTCCTGAGACCACAACTAGCCCAGAAACAACAGTCACTTCCAAGCCCACTTTTGAAACCACAACCTCAATTGTACCAACAACAAAGCAAACAACAACAAAACCTGTTAAAACAACCACAAAGGAGGCAACAACAACTCACACTGTATCAACAACAAATCCACCAAAGGTAGAAACAACTAGTCCAACAGCTTCTACCACAGTTATTCGTGAAACCACCACCCCAGTTCCTGAGACCACAACTAGCCCAGAAACAACAGATACTTCCAAGCCCACTGTTGAAACCACGACCTCAATTGTACCAATAACAACAACAACAAAGCCAACAACAACAACAAAATCTGTTGAAACAACCACAAAGGAGGCAACAACAACTCACACTGTATCAACAACAAATCCACCAAAAGTAGAAACAACTAGTCCAACAGCTTCTACCACAGTTATTCGTGAAACCACCACCTCTGTTCCTGAGACCACAACTAGCCCAGAAACAACAGTTACTTCCAAGCCCACTTTTGAAACCACAACCTCAATTGTACCAATAACAACAACAACAGAAACAACAACAAAACCTGTTGAAACAACCACAAAGGAAGCAGCAACAACTCAGACTGTATCAACAACAAAGCCACCAAAAGTAGAAACAACTGGGCCAACAACAGCTTCTACCACAGTTACTCTGGTAACAACAACCTCCATACCGACCACACCTATCCTGGAAACAACTGTTGTCACTTCCAAGCCCACCGTTTTAACCACGACAACCAGTGTACCAACAACAACGGAAACAACAACCAAACCTGTTGAAACAACCACAAAGGAAGCAAAAACATCTCAGGCTGTATCAACAACAAAGCCACCTAAAGTAGAAACAACTGGGCCAACAACAGCTTCTACCACAGTTATTCTGGTAACAACAACCTCCATACCGACCACACCTATCCTGGAACCAACTGTTGTCACTTCCAAGCCCACCGTTTTAACCACGACAACCAGTGTACCAACAACAACGGAAACAACAACCAAACCTGTTGAAACAACCACAAAGGAAGCAACAACATCTCAGGCTGTATCAACAACAAAGCCACCGAAAGTAGAAACAACTGGTCCAACAACAGCTTCAACCACAGTTATTCTGTTAACAACAACCTCCATACCGACCACACCTATCCTGGAAACAACTGTTGTCACTTCCAAGCCCACCGTTTTAACCATGACAACCAGTGTACCAACAACAACGGAAACAACAACCAAACCTGTTGAAACCACCACAATGGAAGCAACAACATCTCAGGCTGTATCAACAAAAAAGCCACCGAAAGTAGAAACAACTGGTCCAACAACAGCTTTTACCACAGTTATTCGTGAAACCACCACCCCAGTTCCTGAGACCACAACTAGCCCAGAAACAACAGTTACTTCCAAGCCCACTGTTGAAACCACAACCTCAATTGTACCAACAACAACAACAAAGCAAACAACAACAAAACCTGTTAAAACAACCACAAAGGAGGCAACAACAACTCACACTGTATCAACAACAAATCCACCAAAGGTAGAAACAACTAGTCCAACAGCTTCTACCACAGTTATTCGTGAAACCACCACCCCAGTTCCTGAGACCACAACTAGCCCAGAAACAACAGATACTTCCAAGCCCACTGTTGAAACCACGACCTCAATTGTACCAATAACAACAACAACAAAGCCAACAACAACAACAAAATCTGTTGAAACAACCACAAAGGAGGCAACAACAACTCACACTGTATCAACAACAAATCCACCAAAAGTAGAAACAACTAGTCCAACAGCTTCTACCACAGTTATTCGTGAAACCACCACCTCTGTTCCTGAGACCACAACTAGCCCAGAAACAACAGTTACTTCCAAGCCCACTTTTGAAACCACAACCTCAATTGTACCAATAACAACAACAACAGAAACAACAACAAAACCTGTTGAAACAACCACAAAGGAAGCAGCAACAACTCAGACTGTATCAACAACAAAACCACCAAAAGTAGAAACAACTGGGCCAACAACAGCTTCTACCACAGTTACTCTGGTAACAACAACCTCCATACCGACCACACCTATCCTGGAAACAACTGTTGTCACTTCCAAGCCCACCGTTTTAACCACGACAACCAGTGTACCAACAACAACGGAAACAACAACCAAACCTGTTGAAACAACCACAAAGGAAGCAAAAACATCTCAGGCTGTATCAACAACAAAGCCACCTAAAGTAGAAACAACTGGGCCAACAACAGCTTCTACCACAGTTATTCTGGTAACAACAACCTCCATACCGACCACACCTATCCTGGAACCAACTGTTGTCACTTCCAAGCCCACCGTTTTAACCACGACAACCAGTGTACCAACAACAACGGAAACAACAACCAAACCTGTTGAAACAACCACAAAGGAAGCAAAAACATCTCAGGCTGTATCAACAACAAAGCCACCGAAAGTAGAAACAACTGGTCCAACAACAGCTTCAACCACAATTATTCTGTTAACAACAACCTCCATACCGACCACACCTATCCTGGAAACAACTGTTGTCACTTCCAAGCCCACCGTTTTAACCATGACAACCAGTGTACCAACAACAACGGAAACAACAACCAAACCTGTTGAAACCACCACAATGGAAGCAACAACATCTCAGGCTGTATCAACAAAAAAGCCACCGAAAGTAGAAACAACTGGTCCAACAACAGCTTTTACCACAGTTATTCGTGAAACCACCACCCCAGTTCCTGAGACCACAACTAGCCCAGAAACAACAGTTACTTCCAAGCCCACTGTTGAAACCACGACCTCAATTGAACCAATAACAACAACAACAACAACAAAATCTGTTGAAACAACCACAAAGGAGGCAACAACAACTCACACTGTATCAACAACAAATCCACCAAAGGTAGAAACAACTAGTCCAACAGCTTCTACCACAGTTATTCGTGAAACCACCACCTCTGTTCCTGAGACCACAACTAGCCCAGAAACAACAGTCACTTCCAAGCCCACTTTTGAAACCACAACCTCAATTGTACCAACAACAACAACAAAGCAAACAACAACAAAACCTGTTAAAACAACCACAAAGGAAGCAACAACAACTCAGACTGTATCAACAACAAAGCCATCAAAAGTAGAAACAACTGGGCCAACAACAGCTTCTACCACAGTTACTCTGGTAACAACAACCTCCATACCGACCACACCTATCCTGGAAACAACTGTTGTCACTTCCAAGCCCACCGTTTTAACCACGACAACCAGTGTACCAACAACAACGGAAACAACAACCAAACCTGTTGAAACAACCACAAAGGAAGCAAAAACATCTCAGGCTGTATCAACAACAAAGCCACCTAAAGTAGAAACAACTGGGCCAACAACAGCTTCTACCACAGTTATTCTGGTAACAACAACCTCCATACCGACCACACCTATCCTGGAACCAACTGTTGTCACTTCCAAGCCCACCGTTTTAACCACGACAACCAGTGTACCAACAACAACGGAAACAACAACCAAACCTGTTGAAACAACCACAAAGGAAGCAACAACATCTCAGGCTGTATCAACAACAAAGCCACCGAAAGTAGAAACAACTGGTCCAACAACAGCTTCAACCACAGTTATTCTGTTAACAACAACCTCCATACCGACCACACCTATCCTGGAAACAACTGTTGTCACTTCCAAGCCCACCGTTTTAACCATGACAACCAGTGTACCAACAACAACGGAAACAACAACCAAACCTGTTGAAACCACCACAATGGAAGCAACAACATCTCAGGCTGTATCAACAAAAAAGCCACCGAAAGTAGAAACAACTGGTCCAACAACAGCTTTTACCACAGTTATTCGTGAAACCACCAGCCCAGTTCCTGAGACCACAACTAGCCCAGAAACAACAGTTACTTCCAAGCCCACTGTTGAAACCACGACCTCAATTGTACCAATAACAACAACAACAAAGCCAACAACAACAACAAAATCTGTTGAAACAACCACAAAGGAGGCAACAACAACTCACACTGTATCAACAACAAATCCACCAAAGGTAGAAACAACTAGTCCAACAGCTTCTACCACAGTTATTCGTGAAACCACCACCTCTGTTCATGAGACCACAACTAGCCCAGAAACAACAGTCACTTCCAAGCCCACTTTTGAAACCACAACCTCAATTGTACCAACAACAACAACAAAGCAAACAACAACAAAACCTGTTAAAACAACCACAAAGGAAGCAACAACAACTCAGACTGTATCAACAACAAAGCCACCAAAAGTAGAAACAACTGGGCCAACAACAGCTTCTACCACAGTTACTCTGGTAACAACAACCTCCATACCGACCACACCTATCCTGGAAACAACTGTTGTCACTTCCAAGCCCACCGTTTTAACCACGACAACCAGTGTACCAACAACAACGGAAACAACAACCAAACCTGTTGAAACAACCACAAAGGAAGCAAAAACATCTCAGGCTGTATCAACAACAAAGCCACCTAAAGTAGAAACAACTGGGCCAACAACAGCTTCTACCACAGTTATTCTGGTAACAACAACCTCCATACCGACCACACCTATCCTGGAACCACCTGTTGTCACTTCCAAGCCCACCGTTTTAACCACGACAACCAGTGTACCAACAACAACGGAAACAACAACCAAACCTGTTGAAACAACCACAAAGGAAGCAACAACATCTCAGGCTGTATCAACAACAAAGCCACCGAAAGTAGAAACAACTGGTCCAACAACAGCTTCAACCACAGTTATTCTGGTAACAACAACCTCCATACCGACCACACCTATCCTGGAAACAACTGTTGTCACATCCAAGCCCACCGTTTTAACCACGACAACCAGTGTACCAACAACAACGGAAACAACAACCAAACCTATTGCAACATCCACAAAGGAAGCAACAACATATCAGGCTGTATCAACAACAAAGCCACCGAAAGTAGAAACAACGGGTCCAACAACAGCTTTTACCACAGTTATTCGTGAAACCACCACCCCAGTTCCTGAGACCACAACTAGCCCAGAAACAACAGTTACTTCCAAGCCCACAGTTAAAACCACGACCTCAATTGTACCAATAACAACAACAACAAAGCAAACAACAACAAAACATGTTGAAACAACCACAAAGGAAGCAACAACAACTCAGACTGTATCAACAACAAAGCCACCAAAAGTAGAAACAACTGGTCCAACAACAGCTTCTACCACAGTTATTCGTGAAACCACCACCTCTGTTCCTGAGACCACAACTAGCCCAGAAACAACAGTTACTTCCAAGCCCACTTTTGAAACCACAACCTCAATTGTACCAATAACGACAACAACGGAAAGAACAACAAAACCTGTTGAAACAACCACAAAGGAAGCAACAACAACTCAGACTGTATCAACAACAAAGCCACCAAAAGTAGAAACAACTAAGCCAACAACAGCTTCTACCACAGTTATTCTGGTAACAACAACCTCCATACCCACCACACCTATCCCGGAAACAACTGTTGTCACTTCCAAGCCCACCGTTTTAACCACGAGAACCAGTGTACCAACAACAACTGAAACAACAACCAAACCTGTTGAAACAACCACAAAGGAAGCAACAACATCTCAGGCTGTATCAACAACAAAGCCACCAAAAGTAGAAACAACTGGGCCAACAACAGCTTCTACCACAGTTATTCTGGTAACAACAACCTCCATACCGACCACACCTATCCTGGAAACAACTTTTGTCACTTCCAAGCCCACCGTTTTAACCACGACAACCAGTGTACCAACAACAACGGAAACAACAACCAAACCTATTGCAACAACCACAAAGGAAGCAACAACATCTCAGGCTGTATCAACAACAAAGACACCAAAAGTAGAAACAACTGGTCCAACAACAGCTTCTACCACAGTTATTCGTGAAACCACCACCTCTGTTCCTGAGACCACAACTAGCCCAGAAACATCAGTTACTTCCAAGCCCACTGTTGTAACCAGAACAACCAGTGTTCCACCAACAGCATCAAAGGAAACAACAACCAAACCTGTTGAAAAAAACACAAAGGAAACAACAACATCTCAGGCTGTATCAACAACAAAGCCACCGAAAGTAGAAACAACTGGTCCAACAACAGCTTTTACCACAGTTATTCGTGAAACCACCAGCCCAGTTCCTGAGACCACAACTAGCCCAGAAACAACAGTTACTTCCAAGCCCACTGTTGAAACCACGACCTCAATTGTACCAATAACAACAACAACAAAGCAAACAACAACAAAACCTGTTGAAACAACCACAAAGGAAGCAACAACAACTCAGACTGTATCAACAACAAAGCCACCAAAAGTAGAAACAACTGGGCCAACAACAGCTTCTACCACAGTTATTCTGGTAACAACAACCTCCATACCGACCACACCTATCCCGGAAACAACTGTTGTCACTTCCAAGCCCACCATTTTAACCACGACAACCAGTGTACCAATAACAACGGAAACAACAACCAAACCTGTTGAAACAACCACAAAGGAAGCAACAACATCTCAGGCTGTATCAACAACAAAGCCACCAAAAGTAGAAACAACTGGGCCAACAACAGCTTCTACCACAGTTATTCTGGTAACAACAACCTCCTTACCGACCACACCTATCCTGGAAACAACTGTTGTCACTTCCAAGCCCACCGTTTTAACCACGACAACCAGTGTACCAACAACAACGGACACAACAACCAAACCTATTGCAACAACCACAAAGGAAGCAACAACATCTCAGGCTGTATCAACAACAAAGCCACCGAAAGTAGAAACAACTGGTCCAACAACAGCTTTTACCACAGTTATTCGTGAAACCACCACCCCAGTTCCTGAGACCACAACTAGCCCAGAAACAACAGTTACTCCCAAGCCCACTGTTGAAACCACGACCTCAATTGTACCAATAACAACAACAATAAAGGAAACAACAACAAAACCTGTTGAAACAACAACAAAGGAAGCAACAACAACTCAGACTATATCAACTACAAAGTTACCAAAACTAGAAAGAACTGGTCCTACAACAGCTTCTACCACAGTTATTCGTGAAACAACAACTTCCGTACCTGTAGTTACAGCAACTAGCCCAGAAACAACTGCTGTTTCTTCAAAACCAATTGTTGTAATCACGACAACCAGCGTACCAACAACAACAACAAAGGAAACAACAACCAAACCTATTGAAACAACCACAAAAGAAGCAGTAACAACTCAGACTGTATCAACAACAAAGCCAGCAAAAGTAGAAACAACTGGTCCAACAACAGCTTCTACCACAGTTTATGTGGTAACAACAACTTCCATACCGACCACATCTATCCCAGAAACAACGACAAACACGGTAAGGAACAAATACAATATGATTTTGTATGTTGGCTTAACAAATTAAACACCTAAATATAATTGCATTGCAAACTTGAACCCTGTAGGCTCAATAATTGCCCTTCCCTTTTGGGAACATACCATAAAATTATTCAACCAAAATACAAAGATATCATGCAAAATAAACAGAAACAATTAAACTTTAATTTCAATGTTTGTAATAAACTACCTCCTGTATATAGATCTTTGAAATCAAAGATCTATATACCCTTTTTAACACAAACTAATTATGTTTCATGTTGGCTAAGTGTCGTTCATTCCTTTCAAAGTTATAATGAATATAAACACTAATCATAATGAATGATAAATAAGAAAACACAATAAGAGGACTGACATGATCAGTGTCTCAGTACAATGTTACTGATTTAGGCTTTGACATTAAAAACTTTCGAGACTAATCCTACAGAAAAGTCACAAATCTAAAAGCACTTATAAATAAAGATATTGAGCCATGAGAAGTGGATCAGTGAGAGAAATGATCTGTCCATTGACTAGAATTAAGCCATTTCCAAACACAGTCCACCAAATTGTATATGTATACATCAAACATGAAAATGATTCTTATAAATAAAACTAATTTAACCCAAACTAGAATTATGCTTCAACTTCTGGAATATCATCTTTTGTATATATCATACAATACATACCTACACACAGACACTAGGGTTTAACATTTTCCGGGAAATATCAAATTTTAATTCCCGGGAATTTTCAGACCTTTTCCCGGGCTTCCCGGGAATTCCCGTTAAAGGGCAAAAAAAAAAAAAAAAGTCAAAAAAAAGTCAGTTTATATGTAGATACTTCATTTTTTAACAGAATAGACATTGTATTGCTTAAAACGTTTTATTTGAACGAAATATTAACATATCAATTCAAACAAACATATATATATTATATATATATGTTTGTTTGAAAGGGCCAGAATCGCGCAACAACAGCTGATAAGTCTATGGAGAATTACCGAGCCATTCCGAGTGGAAAACGGAACGCTCGTCCCTAAACACACTGCCCCATTTATTTCGCGGATCGAGGCCGCCGGTTTACACCTGGGGCAGGGTGTTTGGGGACGACGGTTCTTCTATTACATTTCTGAATGGAAAGAAGTGCACTTCTCTGCGCAATGAGAAGAATAATGACACTTTTCTGAACGTTGAATGAACTTTATTCATACAGGTGCAGTGGAGGGTCTTTACTTGTACACAGTGTCGAAAACTGTTTAATCACAATAATAATTTGAAACATTAATGCTCATACAGGTCAAAAACCCTTAACTTGTATAGTTTTTGTGAAAAGATTTCACTAAATAGTAATCTGAAGACAAAATTACATCCACAAGGATTGATACAGGGGAATGGAAAAACTTAAGTTGTATCTGGCAAATATAAATGCAACTCTTAATTTCAACAGATGGATTCACACAGGAGAGAAATCTCTTGAACACGACATGCTTTTTCTTGAACGAAAAACATTTTAAAATAATAAATACCTCCTACTGTAGCCTATATAACAAAAATAAATTAGGCAATTAAACAGGCTCACTTGATTACTTTATTTCTTTTCCCTGCGGGATTTGAGGAAGTGGGATTTGAGGAAGCAAAGGGCATTGATTGATTTGTTGCTCAGTCTGTTTCTCAGTTTGGTAATGAAAATCCCACACACTGAAAAGGCTCGCTCAGCTTCCACCGATGTTGGCTGAATGGTCCCAAGAGCCAAGTAGAGGCGTTGGAGATTCTCGGGGCGAACTTTGGTTGCTTCGAAGAGCGCAAATTCCTTCGAAATGATTTTCTGCAGGTCATTCCCAGTCTTTTCCTCTAAGTCTGGGCCTTTCATGCAGGCATCTATTTCTTGCTGCAGGTGGGCTTGTAGGCTCACGGTAGTCTGACTCTGCTCTTCTGATTCCGTTCCCTCATCAGGTGGTTGGGGTTCTGCTGTGTCACCTGTTACAAACAGGCGCTCGCAGAGACTGTGCGCTGTCTTCACCAGAGTATTTTTGGAGGGCATAGCGAACAGCACATCTCCTGTAGTCACAATGACTGGGTTTTGCAGGTACCTAAACAAATAATGTGTAGGTTAAATATAGCCTATGGACTTTCATGTAAAGGAATAATAGGCTATAATAATAATAATAATAATAATTAGCCTCGTATTAAAGTAATAATAGGCTATAGTAATAATAATAATAATAACCTGTACAAAGACACGATGTTGTTCAGTCTCCTGGCCCCGAATCGGGTCCTGATGGCCTCCGTCATCTCCTGAGAGATGTAGCTGTCCTGCTTCTCCAGCTCGGCAAGGATAAACTTGAAAATGGCATCTGCCTTCAGAAGATTTGCTCCTCTATCGCACAGTTTCTTTACTCCCATCTTCAAGGGTTTCACGCAATTTGCTAATTCCCGAAGGCTGGTTAACTCATCATCTGTGACAATAAGCGCTGGCTGGACGTCAATCAGTGCTTTGGAAACCTGGCGATGCAGCATTATGTAACGGTCCACCATGTCACTCATACTGTCCCACCTTGTGCGACAGTCTAGATGGAGCTTCAATTCTTTTCCCAAATCTTCTTTGACGTAAGCCTGTAGTATCTCGTTGGAACGAGGAGACCTTCGGAAATGTCTGGCAATCTTTCGAACCTATTAATAGGTGAAAATAGCAAAACATTAATTACATTAATATGGGTCTAATATAGGCTGACGTGAGTGAGAAAATAATAAAACATGTTTGTTGCAGTGTGTAACAAAGTTAGTTAAACATAATCACCTTGTCCACAGAGCTCTGTAAATTCACTCTGGATAGACGCTGCTCCTCCACATTTTCTTCGTAGCCTGTCTCTTCATCATCATCATCACTCGTATCATTATTTGCAGGCTGTGCCGCTTTTTTGCTGTAGAGTATATCCATAACGGCCAAGTGGATGGCGTGGCAATAGCACAGCTGGTGTTCAGGGAGGACCAGTTTTCCATACTTCACCATCACAGAGGCTCCGTCGGTGGTGGCACACACGATGTGGTCATCCATGTTAAGGGAATAGATTGCAAGTTTATCATTTATAAGCTCAACCACTCTCTCGGACGTCATGCTTCCCTCAATCCGGAAAACCCCCAGGTTCCAATGGTCGTCCTCAGTGTGCAGGTTAATGTTCATAAATCGCTTGTTTTGTAGGGAGGTATATTCATCCATTGTAAGCGAGAAACGAACACCCGTGTTGCGTATCATCATTTTAAAGGCATCGACCAGATGACTCTGTTGCTCCGCCGCAAAGGCCTGCACCTTCTGGGCTATCAAGTCTGGGTTTGTTGGCAACTTGTGGCCGTCATTCTCCAGGGCATGTCGGAGATATGCACTCTTTGCTATAGCATTGAATGAAAATCCATCCAGCGCGGCAAGCTCGGCCAGAATCGCATCGAATGGTTTCTTTGCACCGAAGTAGGAGTCGAGTTTCATTTGTTTGCCAGGAGGCCCAGCGTCGCTTGTCTCACGGCTCTCGCCAGCTCCGCTGCCCGACCTGTGGGTGGCCATGTGTCTAGCCAAACCACTGGTTGACCCTCCAATGCACTTTAATATTTTTTTGCAGGTAAAGCATTTAGCCTCTGTGTCATTTATTTTAGTAAAATCCTTCCACACAGCTGAGCCTGTAGAAGCCGCCATGCTCGCACGGTTGGCGAGGATATTGTGGTGGCAGGCAGCCTAATTGCCAATTGTTTCCGCGCTGTATCTGTCCGCAGCCTTTCTACAATTAGTAGTAATTTATAACAAGAAAAAAAAAATAACGGGATCCCGGGAACCGAAGTCATTTCCCGGGACGGTAAATAACCTCGGAATTCCCGGGATTCCCGCATCCCGGGATTCCCGGTGTTAAACCCTAACAGACACACACACACACGCGCACGCGCACGCGCACGCGCGCACGCACGCACGCACACACACACACACACACACACACACACACACACACACACACACACAGGCCTCTGAGCAATTCCATTTCAACATTAGGACTGTCTTTCTTGGCAAGTCACAGACATGTGAGGGATCCTCTATTTATATATTTTCTAATACATTTCCATTTTCAGATCTCAGCAGCAACAACTGTCGCAAGTCCAGACACCACCACAGCAGCGACTGATCCTCCAAAAACAGCAGTGGGCTTTCTTATAATAGACTTTAAGATCACACGTGAATTCATCCCAGAATACAACAATCCTGCCTCAACTGAATACCAAGAGCTGGTTGCTAATATCACAGCAGAGGTAAGGAACCACATGAAATGTTTTTTCTTTTCTTTTCATATATATATATATATATATATATATATACTACAGATTCAAAATGAATCCCAGAAATATTATCTTATGGATTACATAAACTATACCAGTGGCGGAAGATGTACTCGGATGTTTTACTTAAGTAAAAGTAGCAATACCACAATGTAGTACTTGAGTAAAAGTACAAAAGTATTGGCATCAAAATATACTTAAAGTACGAAAAGTAAAAGTACTAAAATGTTTGAAAACAGCAGATCTACAAGCTCACAACGCATCACATCGCGATGTGTTAGCCTATATATAAAACAGGGTTAAAGTGGTTAATGTGTTTTTTATAATAAGTATATATATAAATAATAAGTAATATCTGCAAATTAACTAGTAACTACAGTTTTCAAATAATTTTAGTGGAGTAGTACAATATTACAGTATTTGCCTCTGAGATCTAGTGGAGTAGAAGTAAAAGTATTGAAAATTGGAAATACTCCAGTAAAGTAAAAGTACCTCAAAATTGTACTTACAGTACTTGAGTACATGTACTTAGTTACTTTACACCACTGAACAATACCAACACTATATTTGTTTCCTTATTCTTTAGCTTAACGAAGCATTCAAAACGGCATATCCAACGATTTTCCTGGAGCCCTTTGTCATACAGTTAACGTAAGTAGTTTCAATATTCTCACACACTCTTGGAAATATATATGACATACTTCAAGTGTGAAATTAATACCAATGCTATTACTAACTCACATCCTTTTGTATCAACAGGCCGGGTTCTGTCAATGTACAAGCAAATTTGACCTTTATTAACCCATATGTGGTTCCTAATGCCACCTATGCAGTGAATGCACTCGAAACAGCTATCGATACGCTTGTTGCATTCCTTGATATCGTGCCGAACAGTATCAAAGGAGGTTAGTGTCCTTCTCATGAAATCACATCACTGTTTGTTATTTAAAAATGATATGAGAAATTAAGTGTTGTTTCCTGTGATGGCAGGCATCCCGAACACAAATCCAACTGTAGCACCGACAACAGCGACACCAACAACTGTGGTAACGACTCAAACTACCACGACTCCAACCCTTACGCCAACCACAACAACTATTCAAACAACTTCGACTCCCACCACAACTTCCACCACTAAAACTCCAACAACTACAGCCACCACATTATCAACCACAAGTGCAAGTCCACCTACTGTAACTACAACGATATCTCAGGCAACCACAACTAGAACAACCACAAACAAGGTAAGGAATAAATACAATGGCCCTTTTTTTATCAATGGAGTTAAAAAAACGGCTTATTTTTTGCATTAAATTTGCCCGCAGGCCAACGTCCAAGTGGCATTTATCAAAGGATCCTATACAGCCCATCCTAGCGTATATTTGGTTGGAGCTTTGATAAATCTGACGGCTGAAACAGAGCACCATTTAAATAACACACCCTTAAATATTCTCCGATTTTACGACATGAAGAACCGGAATACGTAAAAAAAAAAAGCATGGAGGAGAGTTTCCCCCGCCCGCCTCACTGCCTGTCAAGTCACACACGTCACAGACACGCACACGCGCGCACACACACACACACACACACACACACACACACACACACACACACACACACACACACACACACACACACACACACTTACCTACACTTTCATGTATTCCGTAACGGTACAATCTTTGTCAAGTAGGCTAGTAGCCTACCTGAATGACAGATTATGACACCAATCACATCGCCATCAATGGAATATGTTTGTATATTAAATTATTTAACCCATACCGAGCAGCACGCGTTCGAGTTACACTAAAATAAAGCAGGCATTCCCGTGAGACTCAGGAGGGCTGCAGTGAGTCCCGTGCCGCCACTTTAATGAGAGATAGCCTGGACTGGAGAGGCACTCATAATCTGAACGTTTATGGAGTGACTGATTGAATGAATGATTGCATAAACATGCAATACATTTCCATTTTCAGATCTCAGCAGCAACAACTGTCGCAAGTCCAGACACCACCACAGCAGCAACTGATCCTCCACAAACAGTAGAGGGCTTTCTTATACTAGACTTTCAGATCAAACGTGAATTCATCCCAGAATACAACGATCCTACCTCAACTGAATACCAAGAGCTGGTTGCTAATATCACAGCAGAGGTAAGGAACCACATGTTAATTTGAAATGTGTTATTTTTTCTCTTTCATATATATATAAATATATATATATATATAATAAAAGTACCTCAAAATTGTACTTACAGTACTTGAGTACATGTACTTACGGTAGTTACTTTACACCACTGAACAATACCAACACTATATTTGTTTCCTTATTCTTTAGCTTAACGAAGCATTCAAAACGGCATATCCAACGATTTTCCTGGAGCCCTTTGTCATACAGTTAACGTAAGTAGTTTCAATATTCTCACACACTCTTGGACACGTATATGACATACTTCAAGTCTGAAATTAATACCAATACTATTATTAACTCACATCCTTTTGTATCAACAGGCCGGGTTCTGTCAATGTACAAGCAAATTTGACCTTCATTAACCCATATGTGGTTCCTAATGCCACCCATGCAGTGAATTCACTCGAAACAGCTATCAATACGTCAGTTGCATTCCTTGATATCGAGCCGGACACGATCACAGCAGGTTAGTGTCCTTCTCGTGAAATTATACCACTGTTTGTTTTACTGGGGAAATATGACCTGAGAATCAGTGGTGGAAAAAGTACTCAAATGTTTTACTTAAGTAAAAGTATCAATACTGCAATGTAGATATACTCTGTTACAAGTAAAAGTCCGGTAATCAAAATGTACTTCAAAATGTAGTAAAAGTACAAAAGTATTGGCATCAAAAAGTAGGCCTACCAAAAGTACCAAAAAAGTTTTTTTAAATGTATTGAAATCTTTTGAAAATAGCAGGCCAGATCTACAAGCTTACACGCATGAGCTTGTAGATTGGCTATTTTCAAATGGTCGAAATGTATATAGAGCTGAAGTGGTTACTGTATATATGTTGTAATAGTAATCAAAATCTGTTTTCAAATAAAAGTAGTGGAGTAAAAGTATAATATTTTCCTCTGAGATGTAGTGGAGTAGAAGTTAAAGTATTGAACATTGGAAATACTCCAGTAAAGTACAAATTCCTCAAAAGTGTACTTAAGTACAGTACCGGTACTTTGCACCACTGCTGAAAATAAGTGTTGTTTCTTGTGATTGCAGGTACCCCAAATGCAAATCCAACTGAAGCAAAGACGACAACAGCGACAACAACAACCGTAGTAACGACAACTGCCCCAGCAGAACCTTTAGCACTGACAACTGCTGCAACAGCATTGAACTCCAATGGAGCAACAACCATGAGAGGACCCCTCAATATGTTCACATTACTGCTCATATCATTTGCCTACACTGCATTAAACAGCCAATGGCTGTTGTAGAGATGGAATACAAAATCTAATGAAGATAATCCCTTGTCATTAAGATTGTTAACAATATTTATTTTAAGATAAAAAAATTTTTTTGGCTTTCACACCTTTATGGATTGGACAGTAGGCTGATAGGAAATGGGGATAAAAAATATTTATTTCAAGATGATCCTTTTTTTTGTTTAGTTTTTGGGGCTTTGCACCTGCAGCAAAGGCCGTCGGTATTGGGACTCAAACCAGCGACGCGCTATCAGGTTACATTGAGCCTATAGGTGCCTGGACCGCTACGTCAGTGGTCCAGGCCAAGATTTTGGTTTAATAGCACTTAAAACATGCACTTGGTTATGCACATACGTTTAGTAAGTATATATAATTGTGCATTGTATTTATTATTGTATTTGATATTGTATTTATTATTGGGTGATGGTTCCACTATTGGACATATTGGATGTGGTACATTGTTATTATTGTTGTATGGTAATCTATATAATAAAGTTGACATTGTACGTCTGTCTGTGAGTCCTTTATGACCAAATGGACCCTTATGTATGCCCACACCTCAGGTCAGATTGGGATATTATCAAGGGCATGTTAGAATGCAGGCCAAGTCCCGTAAGCCATGGCCTCTAAAAACACCATGTACCCCAACCTCAAAAACAAACAAACAACGAAACAAATGTCACTTTGGTCTTAACATTTGCATAGTTGATATGATGATGGAATGGAAGGTAACGAGGTAATTCTAGTTAACTAAAACTAAGGAAAACAAGATATGACACAGTCATATTATACCAGGTTGCTTGTTTCTCTCACTAAACATGGCAATGTTTTTAGATCCCATATGGTTGCTTATTTCTCTCACTAAACATGGCAACGTTTTTAGATCCCATATTCTGAGAGGACATTGAGAAACAGCGCCACTTACCATAGTGTTACATACAGTGGCCGAACCATAGAGTTAAAAATAATAGAGAGGGCACCCGAATGCTCCTCCCATCCACTTGCATTGAATTGCTCACCCAGCGCATGTGCCTATTTGAACGCTTCTTCCGGGTTGGAAATTTGGTGGGCGAGGCCTATTTGGGGCCTCGAACGCGTCACTTCTGTGACGCGTTTTGCGTCACAGTGACGCGTTTTGCGTCACAGAAGCGCGCAGCCCCGTGCGCAAGCTCGTGCGCATGCTCGTGAGTCGAGCCCATTGGTCGAAACCGTTTTCGCGTTCATGTGTTGAGGCCCCAGGCCTGCACACGCCTGCACTACCATGAATGGCCAGCATGTTCAATTGGCTTCAATGAAACCACTGGGTTCTGGGGGCTTGGGCCGAACACATTATTGTGGGTCGTCTTTAGATCCCATATTCTGAGAGGACATTGAGCCCTCGTTGGCTAAAGGACCAGCTAATGAAGAAAAAGTGACGCAAAAGTCAGGACTAGCGAGTGTAGATGTAGACCGGTTTTGCAAATTGGTAAAAAATAACACCATTGAGATTAAAAATACAACATTTAAGTGAAATAAGAATACAAACAGGGCATTGCAAAAACAACTGCTAACTGAATCTGTGTTTTGTCTTTACAAAACTAACTAAAACTAAATAAAATCCCATAGAAAATGTCCATAGTTTCATGGTTCATTAGGAAACCCATTAAGTGATGCATAACATCAGATAATCTTCCTGGGGTCCACACACATACAGTAATTAATACATAAGTCCAGTATTTCGGGTGGATATGAAATCTATTTTCATATATTTGAAATATATTTTGTTGTTTAATCACACAGTTATTTGTATTACCTTTTTGAAACTAGCCCCTGACAAATACCCCATATTACAATAAAAAAATAAAACTAACTCAAACTAATCAAAATGAAACAAAATACAAAATAGAATATAGCTGCAAGCAGCAATACGGGGGCCAAGCAATGCAATTATGCAATGCAACATAGAGTTTAGAAGCACTCGTTTTCAATTACGCAATGTCCTGCTGCCTCTTGCATTATGTGCAATTTCAAAACAGGTGGTACGCAGGACCGTTGAGTGATTTCCAACGAGCGCTTCCAATTCTTGAATAATCCCCTACACGGAGTTTATTGACAGAAAGTAGGTCATAACATATCATTTTTATGCAACAAAGACTAGATACAAAGAGGATAACCCAAGCTTTCCGTACAGCTGCAATCTTGGTGAGTTTAACATCGTTTAATGGAATCAGACTTTTCGGTTTCAATGAATGGGCTGTCAATGATTGGTATTGCAACTTAGATGCCAGATAGCATGACACATGACACAAGCAGCCAAAACAGTGGATGTTACTCCCACTTGCCAAACAATGGCCACCACCATGTAATGAGGTTACCAAAACCCTGCTCTGGTGTACATGGCAGCAACTTTGTATGTGGTCTACTGCAGTGGTTCTCAACCTACGGGTCGGGACCCTGGCCCCAGATGATAGTGAAGTGAAAATGTAAGGACTTTTTTAATAAAAAAAAATTAAAAAATAAAAAGACAATTACCGCATCAAAAGTAGGCTAAACTATAGAATAAAACATTGGCCAAATTTCAAATAACATAAGAAAGAGGAAAATGTTTTTTTGAAAATAGAGGTTCTACGAGGGCACAACGCCTCGCAACACGAGGCATTGTAGATCTTGTAGAAGCTTGTAGATCTGCTATGTTCACAATATTTATCTGTGGAACGGAGTCAAATAAAATGGGGGGTCCCCAATTCAAATATGATTATTTTGGGGGGGTCACGGTCTGAAAAGGTTGAGAACCACTGGTCTACTGATTTAGAACGTTTTGGTTTGTGGCTGATGTTGCAATTTGTTTTGTTACCCAATGTTGCTTTTTCTGTTTCTCTGCAGTTAAATGCATTAACTTTGTTTAGTGGTGGAGCAAAACACAGATCCAACAAAAGTGGACTGCCACTACCACACACACACACACAAGGTCACGTAAAGAAGAACAGGACATCAACGTACCTTTCTTGGTCTCCCAATTCCAGCTGGCAGATTCGTCGCACTGATTAAAACATATTGTTTATTCATACACGTGTCCATCTGGCTCTCATTGACTTCAATGCATTGCATTCCATCAAACGTCCGGCTCCAGTTTGCCTCCCAGGTGTGTAACAGGTTATGTTCCTAGTTGACATGGACTTGCACACATAAGGTAAAGTTTCTATGATCAACACAGAAGCAGCAATGCACAGTGACCTGTAGTTCACAATCCTGTACTTTGAAGTCATAACCACAAGAGGGCAGCATTTATTTAATTCTAATATCCCTTGCTGATAGGAGTTTCAGGTGATACAGTGCCCTCAGTGTTAACATTCTGTTCGAGGCACAGTTGAAGCTTTTCTTTTCTGAAAGTACATTACTGTATGTGTAATTTAGCAACATAAATAATTTTAAACCTCATTTCCTCTAGCACAGTGGTTCTCAACCAGTGGTCCTCCAGGTGGTCGCCAGCTAAATGATGGAGTTGGTAACCAAATGGACCCTTATAGATCTTTAACTCTTGAGAGTGTAAAATGAAACCAAATGGACCATTTACGCTCTCAAGAGTTAATTTATTGTTAAACATATGCATTACTTAATTAAAGAATTGTTATTTTGATCAACGTTTCTCTCCTATGGTACCAACATCAATAAAAGTTTATCCAACAATAACAAAATATTCGAAATTTTGGGTCTGAGAGTCTAAATCTCATCAAATGGTGGTTCCGTGGCTCAAATGCCGAATAAATAATGTTGGATAAATAATGAAAAAGAATTTGTACTATACCTCAATATCCAATCTAATTGCCCTGAAAAGCCCTTACTGGTTTTAGTGACCAATGGCCTTTTCTCTAGTGCCACCGTTAGGGTAAAATTCCAATTCGCACAAGTCATGTTACATCAGAATTAAATGGGCAGATTGCCATTCAAATGAATGCATATAAACAGGTTTTAACACAGAGAGCAAACAGCCAAGTCAGTTGTCTTGTGTTCAAATGTACTGCTGATCAGATAATACAATCCTGGGTGCTTTTTCATCTCCACGATCATGGAATGCAGTTACAACAAGACACATAATTAATTCATGCAACTCGCACATGCAACTGATTTAAATATTTGAATCTCCTTCACTTTCATAGACATTTTTGATTCATAGCAAACCAAGCATTCAAAACACAACTCCCAACTATGATTCAAGTGGAATGAAATCATGTTCAGCCACTTGAATGGCAAATAGGAGATCCCAAAATAACACTTGCCATGATGACATTAAAGTGTTATTTGGTGCCTCCTACTGGCCATTAAAGGGGAAGAACAAAATACAACAGTACCTTCTAATAGAGGATGCACATGTAATAGTGGTCTGCCTATTTTCAAACAGCTTTCTCAGTTGCACTTTACCAGACAAGAAGTTCCTTCGGCTATTATTATTATTCAAATACACTATCATTATTCAATGCACATTCATTCTATATCATATGCCCTAAGCATAATCGAGCAGTCGTCCCTTACAGGGAGTTATTCATGGCATTAATTTTGGACCGGTTTGCCAAAATACCATCAACAATTAAAGTGTGACAAAAACACAGAACTAGCCCAAGAACAGCATTTAGGGTGCACATTCAACCCCGTCTCACCCGTTGGAACACACATGCAGCATATTGAAGTGAACAAAGCTGGTTCAAACCTATTACATTAATATCTGTAGGATTTCTGATGTGAAACAGCGAGATGGATGGACACACAGGTATGTTCTCAATTCTTCCCCATGAAACGAAGCAACAAAAAAAAACATGTTAACAAAAACAAAATCATTATTCAATTCACTTGACACCAATTTTCAGACTTGGCTTAGGAGAGAACCAAACGGTAAAGGCATAGAAAAATAGTTATTTATGATAATCAACATGATACTGTTCAGCAAACCCTATTCCAAACTTCAGCACAGACTCCTTCATTTACATAATCATGTAACATAATTCCAACCTGTCTTAACCCATTCAGTCCAGGGACGCATCTCTGTCATTTTAGATTTCTTTGGCTATTCAAAAATAGCAGATATACAAGCACCAAGCCGCGCTATGAGCTTGTAGATCTGCTGTTTGAAAAATCGTGAACATTTGTGTAAATCTTTTAAATATATATATATTTTAAAGTGAACATTTGTAACTCAAATATTTGCTTCTGGAGAGGTTTCTGGAACAGAATATTTTACCAAAAATATATATTTAAAGATTTGCACAACTTTTCACGATTTTTTAATAGCCAAAGAAATCTAAAACGACACGAGATTTGACTCCTCGGCTCAACAAACACAAAACGCATAAATAATAGTGCTTCTACTGTCAAGAGAAAACCAAAACTAGAAAAAGTGCTCCTCGGAGCACAGGTCTCCGCCAGGTCAGGTAGGTTATTGTGGGGCAGCAATGTTCGGAATTAGCCAATCAGGATGGAATTTGAAAAATTGGACGGAACCATCTTGATCACTTGACTATATGTGTACCGATTTGCATGATGTTTGAATTTGTAGGAGTAATATAAAAAAGAAAAGTGTTGCAAAATTGGCCTCCTGGTGGCGCTATAATAGGGCAATGTTAAAAGGGTGGCATTTGTTCTTCAATGTAGTGCGAATGTGTGTGCAAAGTGTCACCACAATCAGACGCTGCATTCATGATTTGTGGCATTTTGTTCAAAACGGGCCACTCCTGCAAACTTTAGATGTCAATGTTAGCCAATCAGGATTGAATATGAAAATTTTAAAAGATCACATGACTATAGAGATCATGCGTGAAATTTGGATAAATTCTGAAGGCTTAATATCAAAAAATGTGTTTTACATAAGTCAGCCTCCTGGTGGTGCTATGAAAGGCAAATGTGAAAAATGCAGGGCAGTTGTTTTTCCTTGGCCTCTAGGGAGTGTGCGTGCAAAGTTTCATGCAGATCGGTGCAGTTATAGTTAAAAACACAAATCGTCCATTTATAGCGCCACCATGAGGCTGATTTGAACATTTTCAAGTGGCATTTCTTCCTCGGCCTAGTGGGAATGTGCGTGTGAAATCTCACGGAAATCGCAAGCTGCGTTCATGATTTGAGGCATTTTGTTGAAAACGGAGCAATCCTGCAAACTTTGGAAGCCAACCTTAGCCAATCAGGATGAAATATGGAGAATTGGACAGATCCGTGTTGATCACATGACTATAGAGATACTGTGTACTGATTTGAATAAAATCTGTAGGAGTACTGTCAAGAAATGTGTTTTGCAAAAAGCGGCCTCCTGGTGGCGCTATAAAAGGCTAATTTGAAAACTTTGGGGCAGAGGTTCTGCTCTGGCATCCAGGGAGTGTGTGTGCACAGTTTCGCTGCGATCAAGCCAACGGTGCCGGAGATTAGCTGTACACAAAATTACAGAATGACGGACACACGGACACACGGACGGACGGACACACGGACGGACGGACACACACACGGACGGACGGACAGGGGGCAAAACATACTCTCTCGCCATGCCTTTCGGCCTGGCGGAGACAATAACTCTAAATTGAACACCAACATGAGTGCTTACTGTCTAGTGAAAACCAAACTGTGTGATGGGTGATGGCTGATTGAAGTTAGCCTGGCATGGCCAGACTAGTCCAGGCTAGATTGAAGTAGTCGCACCTGGCCTGAGTCAAACTAAATTGACTAAGCACCTAGGGCACAAAGCCTGCAAGCACTTTATGCAGATGTACTTGGATGTTCCTGTGCATGCAACATCATGGCATCTGTTTGCATTGTTTTGTGTCTGGGGCCAGTGGTTTCCAGGGGCAAACCGGTCTCGGGGGTGCCTTGGACACTGCAATGTGTTTCACAATGTTCATACAAGATGGACTTGGTGAAGCGATATAGTAGAGGATATAGGTCAGTAAAACTGAAGAGACTGTATTACTGAAATACATCTGAAAGGGAGTGTTGGGAGAGTTACTCACAATGTCCTCTGTTATTTTTGTAGAAAATGTTCATCAAAATAATGGTGGCGGCTGGTGGTGATTTTGGGTGGGGCGGGGGGCTAAGAAATCTATTATACTATAAGCTACCTATATAGTTCACCCTGCAGCAACAGCATCACATTCCAGATACCAGGTTACAGTAATGACACTACTATAGGCCTATACTTTGTTATAGCAAGAGCTCCACTCCACAACAACACAAGTAGGCTACCCACAATAATAGCCTGATGATGCAAAAAATAAACACACACACACACACACACACACACGCACACGCACACGCACACGCACACACACAATACTATTTATTTCTCTGTGCATTTTAGCAAAAAGGATTATAATGCCAAAATGATTGGATATGTTATGTGTTCCAACAGTAATGACTGCTGATAACCTACTGCAACAGTTTTTATTACAACTGCAATCAATTCAAATAGCTCTATGGGGATTGTTTTTGTTTGTGTGGGATGGGGGATGGCTGACCTGGCCTGAGTCAAACTAATTGGACTAATTGGACTCAGAGTTAGGCACTGTGTGTCCAATTAGTTTGACTCAGGCCAGGTGAGACTACTTCAATCAACCATAACCCATCACACAGTTAGGTTTTTGCTGAAGTCTGACCACTTGGGTCAAAACTGAATTTCCCTTGTAGGTTCAAATAGGTTATTATTATTATTATTACGGGGCCAGAGCTCAGCTCTGGACCTGTTTTAATATTGCCTGTATTCTGTTTCTTCTGCCACTTTTCGCAGTTCTGGCTGAACCGTGCTGTCGCTTTTTACGAAACTCGGCCATATGGTAGATGAAAATGAAAAACTATCAAGAAATAATTCTCACAATCTTTCGTCAAAAGGTGGCGCTATAGCACTCAATTGAAAATGCCAACTTTGAACAGGTACAACTCATGCCCTGTTTGACCTACAGCCATGAAACTTGGATACACATATGCGTCTCTTCATGGGATTTTTGAGTAATCTGCACGAAACATGAACTTTGGACCTATGCCGACAAACAAGCAGCAAGATTTTTCCATAAGTGAAAAAATGAAGCTTTAATGAGCCAATGAATATTGCAGTTTTATGACAATTATTCATCTGCCCCTAACACATACATGCAGACTCACATTTCTTTGAAACTTTGCGTTAATGTTGAGGGTCATTCCAAATATTACTGAAACCAATCTTACTCCAATTGGTCAAAGGGGGGCGCTATAGCGATTTTTTGAAAGTGCAAACTTTAAACAGGCAAAAGTCATGCCTCGTTTGGCCGACAGCCATTAAACCTGCTTACACATGTGCCTTGACTCATGAGGAACACATGTATCACGTTGACCAGTAAGCTCCACCCTTAGATTGTCCGCAATTTTGAGCAGTTTGAAAAACACTTAAACCCAGGATTTTTCAGCTATTTGCGTGAAACTGTATCATCTGTGTGATCACCTTTTTCACAGGTTCTTGTCTGTTGGTCCAATGGCTTCTCCCTTAAAAGTGTGCCTCACAACCTGAAGGTTACCAGTTCAAGCCTCACTTGATGCGGACTTCATTAAAGTTGCATTGCACACAACATGATTGTGTCAATTAATACATGTGCAATTGTTAAACATAACCTGAAATACTTATTTGAGAGGGTATGTTTTTGCAATGTATGACATACTTCATTCTGAAAATAGCCGATCTACAATCTCAAAACTTTTCAGATAGCAACGTGTAGCTTGTAGATCGGCTGCTTTCACTGGTTCAGTTTTATCTTCAACAGACAACCTCAGCCTGGACAAAGCTATAGCACTATAGGTAATGTTGCAGCCCGTCAATCCGAAGGTTGAGGGTTCGATTCCTGTTAATGGCAATAGGTTGACACGTCCAATCAATCCATTCTGCTTCCATCCTTCTCTCTCTTCAATCTATTGTTTCCATGTCTCTCTCTCTTCAATCTATTCCGTTTCCATGTCTCTCTCTCTCTCTCTCTCTCTCTCTCTCTCTCTCTCTCTCTCTCTCTCTCTCTCTCTCTCTCTCTCTCTCTCTCTCTCTCTCTCTCTCTCTCTCTCTCTCTCTCTCTCTCTCTCTCTCTCTCTCACATTCACCAGGTCAGGTCCGTTGTTCCAATGGCTTCTCGCTTAAGTGTGTGCCTTAAAACCTCAAGGTTGCCAGTTCAAGCCTCACTTGATGCAGACTTCATTTAAGTTGCATTGCACACAACATGATTGTTGCGAAAGCGGAAGGAGGCGTCCGACCAAGTGGAGCTTACTATATCACCGTGCTTGGGTTGTGTGTGTGTGTGTCTGTCCCTTATTTATGGTCTTTCTGTGTGTGTTCACGCTCTCATTGGCTCGCGCCCCCATGTGACTCGAAACTCCGTGCTGAAATGCCAGCAGCTGCACTGCCTGTATACAGCGTGTGTTCACGCTCTCATTGGCTCGCGCCCCCATGTGACTCGAAACTCCGTGCTGAAATGCCAGCAGCTGCACTGCCTGTATACAGCCGGCAGAGTGCGGCAGAGTGCACTACTACAGTGTGGTTGAAATATAGCAGCCTCAGTCAATCTGCGTTCGCTTCCAGCGTTCACGCGTCTTACTTGTGTCAATTAATGCAAGTGCAATTGTTAAAGATAACCTGAAATGCTTATTTGAGAGTATGTCTTTTCAATGTATGACATACTTCATTCTGAAAATAGCCGATCTACAATCTCAAAACTTTTCAGATAGCAACGTGTTTCTGAGCTTGTAGATCGGCTGCTTTCACTGGTTCAATTTTATCTTCAACAGACAAACTCAGCCTAGACAAAGCTATAGCACTATAGGTAGTGTTGCAGCCTGTCAATCCGAAGGTTGAGGGATCGATTCCTGTTAATGGCAATAGGTTGAGACGTCCAATCAATCCATTCTGCTTCCATCTTTCTCTCTCTTCAATCTATTATGTTTCCATGTCTCTCTCTCTTCAATCTATTCCTTTTCCATGTCTCTCTCTCCGCCCTTAGATTGTCCGCAATTTTGAGCAGTTTGAAAAACACTTAAACCCAGGATTTTTCAGTTATTTGCGTGAAATGGTATCATCTGTTTGACCTCCGTTTTCACTGGATCAGGTCTGTTGGTCCAATGGCTTCCCGCTTAAGTGAATGTTTCACAACATCAAGGTTGCCGGTTCAAGCCTCACTTGGTGGAGACTTCATTTAAAGTGCATTGCAAACAACAAGACTGTATTAATGAATACATATGCAATTGATAAAGATAACATGAAATGCTTATCTGAGAAGGTATGTTTTTGCAATGTATGACATACTTCATTCTGAAAATAGCCGATCTACAATCTCAAAACTTTTCAGATAGCAACGTGTTTCTGAGCTTGTAGATCGGCTGCTTTCACTGGTTCAATTTTATCTTCAACAGACAACCTCAGCCTAGACAAAGCTATAGCACTATAGGTAGTGTTGCAGCCTGTCAATCCGAAGGTTGAGGGATCGATTCCTGTTAATGGCAATAGGTTGAGACGTCCAATCCATTCTGCTTCCATCTTTCTCTCTCTTCAATCTATTATGTTTCCATGTCTCTCTCTCTTCAATCTATTCCTTTTCCATGTCTCTCTCTCCGCCCTTAGATTGTCCGCAATTTTGAGCAGTTTGAAAAACACTTAAACCCAGGATTTTTCAGTTATTTGCGTGAAATGGTATCATCTGTTTGACCTCCGTTTTCACTGGATCAGGTCTGTTGGTCCAATGGCTTCCCGCTTAAGTGAATGTTTCACAACATCAAGGTTGCCGGTTCAAGCCTCACTTGGTGGAGACTTCATTTAAAGTGCATTGCAAACAACAAGACTGTATTAATGAATACATATGCAATTGATAAAGATAACATGAAATGCTTATCTGAGAAGGTATGTTTTTGCAATGTATGACATACTTCATTCTGAAAATAGCCGATCTACAATCTCAAAACCTTTCAGATAGCAACGTGTTTCTGAGCTTGTAGATCGGCTGCTTTCACTGGTTCAATTTTATCTTCAACAGACAACCTCAGCCTAGACAAAGCTATAGCACTATAGGTAGTGTTGCAGCCTGTCAATCCGAAGGTTGAGGGATCGATTCCTGTTAATGGCAATAGGTTGAGACGTCCAATCAATCCATTCTGCTTCCATCTTTCTCTCTCTTCAATCTATTATGTTTCCATGTCTCTCTCTCTTCAATCTATTCCTTTTCCATGTCTCTCTCTCCGCTCTTAGATTGTCCGTAATTTTGAGCAGTTTGAAAAACACTTAAACCCAGGAGTTTTCAGTTATTTGCGTGAAATGGTATCATCTGTTTGACCTCCGTTTTCACTGGATCAGGTCTGTTGGTCTAATGGCTTCTCAAGCCTCACTTGGTGGAGACTTCATTTAAAGTGCATTGCAAACAACAAGACTGTATTAATGAATGCAATTGATAAAGATAACATGAAATGCTTGTCTGAGAAGGTATGTTTTTGCAATGTATGACATACTTCATTCTGAAAATAGCTGATCTACAATCTCAAAACCTTTCAGATAGCAACGTGTTTCTGAGCTTGTAGATCGGCTGCTTTCACTGGTTCACTTTTATCCTCAACAGACAACCTTAGCCTGGACAAAGCTATAGCACTATAGGTAGTGTTGCAGCCTGTCAATCCGATAGTTGAGGGTTCGATTCCTGTTAATGGCAATAGGTTGAGATGTCCAATCAATCCATTCTGCTTCCATCTCTCTCTTCAATCTATTATGTTTCCATGTCTCTCTCTTCAATCTATTCTGTTTCCATGTCTCTCTCTCTCTCTCTTCAATCTATTCCGTTTCCATGTCTCCCTCTTCAATCTATTCCGTTTCCATGTCTCTCTCTCTCTCTCTCTCTCTCTCTCTCTCTCTTGAGGGGCGGCCATAGCTGAGTGGTTAGTGAGCCAGCCTAGGGAGCCAGAGGCCCTAGTTGCCCCAGGTACGATTCCAGGCCAGGCCAGAAAATGAAATTTGTCCCTGAGCAAGACTCTTAACCCCTAATTGCTCACAGGCCCTCATTGGAAACAAGACCGCAAGGACTTTCATGAACGGACCTGTTAAAGGAATTATCCTTATCTCTTCAATCTATTCCGTTTCCATGTCTCTCTCTCTCCGATCTACAATCTCACAACTTTTCAGATAGCAACGTGTTTCTGAGCTTGTAGGTCGGCTGCTTTCACTGGTTCACTTTTATCTTCAACAGACAACCTCAATCTGTACAAAGCTATAGCACTATAGGTAGTGTTGCAGCTTGTCAATCCGAAGGTTGAGGGTTCGATTCCTGTTAATGGCAATAGGCTGAGATGTCCATTCAATCCGTTCTGCTTCCATCTCTCTCTCTCTCTTCAGTCTATTATGTTTCCATGTCTCTCTCTCTATCTTCAATCTATTCCGTTTCCATGGCTCTCTCGCTCTCTCTCTCTTCAATCTATTCAGTTTCCATGTCTCTCTCTCTCTTCAATCTATTCCGTTTCCAAGTCTCTCTCTCTCTTTCTCTTCAATCTATTCCGTTTCTCTCTCTCTCTCTTTCTCTTCAATCTATTCCGTTCTCTCTCTCTCTCTCTCTCTCTCTCTCTCTCTTCTATCCATTCTCTCTCTCTCTCTCTCTCTCTCTCTCTCTCTCTTCAATCTATTCCGATTCTCTCTCTCTCTCTCTCTTTCTCTTCAATCTATTCCGTTTCTCTCTCTCTCTCTCTCTTTCTCTTCAATCTATTCCGTTTCTCTCTCTCTCTTTCTCTTAAATCTATTCTGTTTCTCTCTTTCTCTTTCTCTTCAATCTATTCCGTTTATCTCTCACTCTCTTCAATCTATTCCGTCTCTCTCTCTCTCTCTCTCTCTCTCTCTCTCTCTCTCTCTCTCTCTCTCTCTCTCTCTCTCTCTTTCTCATAATTATGTTCTTTTAGAAAGTGAGCAACAGCAACAGTCCACCTGGCCTATTCCCATGGATTGGATCTACCCACCTCACCTGCTGTCATTCCCTCTCAATCCATAATCACACCTGCCCTCACTCACTCCTCATTAGTCTCTCTCTCTCTCTCTCTCTCTCTCTCTCTCTCTCTCTCTCTCTCTCTCTCTCTCTCTCTCTCTCTCTCTCTATTCCCTGGCCCCGCTTATCGCTGCTTGCAGCTATATTTATTATTATTATTATTATTATTATTATTATTATTATTATTATTATTATTATTATTATTATTATTTTTATTATTAGTAGTAGTAGTAGTATTATTATTAGTATTATTATTATTATCATCATCATACAGCTTCACTGTCACTGCTAATCATATTTGCTTATCCTTCTTTTTCTGGCAGCCATTGATCACCACTGGCCACTAGCATCATCCTCACTTTAGTCATATAATAGTTACTCCACTATCCTGTAGGCCTAGGTCTATAATGAGCTGCACATGACCTCTACAAAATATAAATAGACACAAATGTACTCGCATAATGTAAAAAAATATGCACAAAATATTATTTTTGATACAAACAATGCAGGTTACTTTCTAATAACATGAATACATTGATTTATATCCAAAAAGGTTACTGCAGATGAAGCATTTTCAAGAGCAAACTGTGGCAGCAAAAGTATGAATTGTAGTTGAAATAGAGCCAGTGATGCATGCAGTCCAATTTAGTGGACAGATGATCAATCATAATTTCCTCCCAATATAAAATCAATACTTGGAATTTTTCACAACTACAGTGCTTATTAGATGTTACTTGATATTTTTTGCCTGCAGGGGTCTCCTACTTTAGAAGGAATGGATAGATATTCCTGAGCTGTTGGGCTTGTTTACATTTCTGTCAGCCATCTTGGATGTTGAAAAAATTATAATGCAGTTACAACACCTGGCCACTTGATGGCAGTATTGAGGTTATGCTCTAGCGTCCCCTGTATAGGCTAGTCTGCAACTCTGACATCAAAACCTATTCTTATAATAGAAAATGACATTTTAATAGCTGTCCACTGTAGTGACCGTTATGCGTGAAAGGGTTCAAATGGGACAAGTAAATGGACTATTGTAGATATCAGCCGAGAAACGAGGGTGTCTATCCCCTTTTACAATGTGCACTATCGTTATTATACTCCGTCATACGATGGTGTCGCGGGCCACAAATAGCTGTTCTACAAGCTCACAAAAACAGGGAAATACATTTTGTCAGAATGCTTTCCCAAATATTCCTTTCAAATACATTCTTGACTATTGCAACGCAGCTACAGTACAGAGAGAGTTAGGCTGTGGTCTAGCGAGCTACAAATATTAGTTCACAGGTTTGCGTGTGTTAATATGGCTTTTTTTTAAAAAGTGTTTTAAAATGTGTGTGTGTTCATAGTTAAGTTCAACTATCTGGATTCCTATTGACCACAGTCAAACGGCAGCCATTTTGTTCTTATGTCATACTCAGGGCCCCCCATCAGGGTGTGGTTTCCGCGTTATTATGGATCCCACCACAGTTCTAGGCAAAACCCGCTGTGATTGGCCAGTAGTCGCTGTGATTGACAGTTCTCGTTTTTGTAACTATGCCTAAACAAACCTAACCTTAACCCTAACCTCAGTAAAACTATGCCTGCCAGGGAGCCAATCAGACACAGGTAAGGCGGGTCTATCCTTTAACGTTGGTGGGATTCATAATCACGCGTGGTTTCCCAGCCGAGTACGACGTAAAAACTAAATGGCTGCCATGTGAATAAGGTTAACAGGGTTTTTTAAAAGGATTAGTAATGGAATTATTTCAAAGGTAAAGGGTCTTTCTGCACTACTTCCCGGAATGTCCCATTGTGGACGATCACAGGAGGGGTGTTTTCTTCTTCTCCTTTGTTGTTATTGCCGCTTTAGTCGTCTATGTCGCCGTGGCCGGGCGGTCGTGTGATCCTGCGACCGCCCCTCTTCCCCGTGGGGCCCTTGGGTTTGGCGAAGGCCTGCTTGTGAGCGTGCTGCTTCGGATGAACCTCCTCGTACAGGAAGTCAGCAGTGAGCTCCTCCCCGTTGTCGATCTCTATCTATACAGCACACAAAACGTTGACACTATTATCGTTTACGTTGGACCCAGTGGTGGAAAGTAACTAAGTAAGCTCACAAGGGGTGTGAGCTTGCCTTGTAGATCTGCTCATGGCTTTAATAGTTACACTAATAATGCCCAAATAACTAATACTCCAGGCTGAAAGAGTGTAAAGTGGCTGTCTGTATAGATGGATAAAGGTCTGTTTAAGTGCTTGTAGATGTGCTAGTTTTTGCCAGACCCACAGGAGGCTTTGTCGGTCGGTCTCCCCAGCCATTCAGGAGGAATTTTGTTGTTCTACATAACTCATTTCCGAGGTTTATTTCTACACAAGCAGCATAGTAAATTACCTAAACTTGCTGAAATAAAATGCTGGATTCAAAGCCCTTCTGCCCATATTCTGTGCACTGACTGACAAGGGACATGTGAATGTAATCAGACTGGAAGGTTTGCTGGTCTAGCCTATACACAAATCTACAACCAAACACCCCTATACACAAAATGCTACACACACACACAAAATGCCTAAAATGATTTATACTTTTAACTTATAAAGTGGTTTGTAGGTGTGTTGCCTACTAGGACTTTGTTCCTTCTGGGTCAAGCAGAACCAGGTCTCCTGGTGTTGTTAAGATAACTGATTCAGTGCATATTGATCAAATAAGAGATGGAGTGCTACTTGGGAGAGATAGATAAAGATCTATTTATGTGCTTGTACTGTAGATTTATATTGGTCAAATAGAGATGCTTAGACTGTAGACTGTAGCACTTTGAGGTTTGTATCAAATGTAAAGTGCAGTATAAATAAAATGGATTATTATTGTATTACTGTATTAAGAGAGTCTGTGATTTATCCAAACAGAAACAGGTGCTCTTTGGAGATGGATAAATTGTAGGTCAAATTTAAGTTCCTCCTTTGTGAAACGTTCATGAAGGTAGAGGCTATATAGTAGATGCTATTTGGATTAATACGAATTTGATATGAAATGTGTTTTATGTATTGAACTTGGTTATGGAGATGATTCAAATGTGTTTTTTGTGTTTTTCAGGGACAACAGCATGTCAAGGAGGCAAAGAAAAGGGAGGGGTGCAGGGGCATTGGACATTTCTTTCCACCGGAGCAACAGAGTCTAGGGCAGATTCAGACTATGGTCTCGGGTGCGCACCCCGGACCACTTGGCAGATGTTGTGATAGTGTGAACGCTGCGTACCGTTCCCCGGAACGGATAACCGTACCGTACCCTGGACCGTCTGGGGAGGTAGTCTCGGATCCGGATCATGCGTACTCGAGTACGGAACGCTGCAATGTGAATCCATCCGTACCAACAGAAGGAAGTGGACTGCTAATCCTATATCATTGCTTACTATATCACCGTGCTTGCGTTGTGTGTGTGTCTGTCCCATATTTATGGTCTTTCCGTGTGTGTTCACGCACTCATTGGCTCGCGCCCCCATGTGACTCGAAACTCCGTGCTGAAATGCCAGCAGCTGCACTGCCTGTATACAGCGTGTGTTCACGCTCTCATTGGCTCGCGCCCCCATGTGACTCGAAACTCCGTGCTGAAATGCCAGCAGCTGCACTGCCTGTATACAGCCGGCAGAGTGCGGCAGAGTGCATTACTACAGTGTGGTTGAAATATGGCAGCCACAGTCAAACTGCGTTCGCCTCCAGCGTTCGTGCGTCTTACTTGTTTATATATTTTTATAATGACACATTATTTTAGCTGGGTTATACCTTCTCATAGTTCTACTAGAATGTTGACAAGAAATAATAATCCCACTAGTGTTTGAGTACTGCGAGCCGTGAAAAAACACATGTGTAGCGAACGCTGCCGCTAGGATAAATATACCAAGGATTAGTCTGACGTCACTGCTAAAATACCAATGATTCGTCAGTGACATCACTGTCATACGATAATTACAGACAGCGCTACATTGCAAGGTTTCAAAAACCAGCGCACACACGGCTTTGGTTGTGTATTGTTGTTCTGTTATTATTATAACTCAAGACAACGTCAGGAACACAGTCAAACTTTATTATTCACTCTAAACTCTGACAAGTGACTCTTCAAGTTCTTCTGTGAATGACATTCTCTATCTCCCAAAGCCCCATAGTCCACAGTGATACCATGAGGCACATATTTACCATTACTGTTGAATGAAGTGTACTCGGGTACGGAAGAATCTTGGCCAATGTGAATGCTGACCAGCTGGGAGAGGCCAATCGTACTCGGGAACGGTTCGAATCAATCGGACCCAGTCTGAATCCACCCTGAGAGACAAAGTAACAGGAGCAGAGGTTTACTTCACTTCTTTCATCGCAGAGCACAATCTACCTTTCCAAATTTGCAAACACTCTGGCAAGCTGTTCAGAAAAATGTTTCCTGATTCAGAAATAGCGAAGCAGTAGCCTATGCGTGCTCTTCAACAAAGACTGCAGCAATTATTAATTTGTCATTGGAACCTGACTGTTATCATCAGCTTTTCAGGCACATTTGCACTGAAAAGAGACCGCATCATGGTGGATGAAAGTAATGACATTATGTGTGAGAAGGAGTATGCAATACATGCTCGTTATTATGATGAAGATCATCAGAGCGTCAGCGTTGGGTTTGTGGACATGCCAGTGTGCAATTTGTCCAATGGAGAACAATTTCTCAAATGCATCTCTTCATCAAGACCTTGCATGGTCCAACTGTGTAGGGTTTAGTAGTGATAACTGTAATGTAATGATTGGTAAAAAGAACTCGGTGTTATCTAGAGTGAAAGCACTTGCGCCTTACATTTAATGTGTTGGCTGTCCAAGTCACCTTATCAATATTTGTGCCAAAACAGCAGCTAAAGAGCTTTCATTGTCACCTGAAAGTCTTCTTATAGATCTACTATTATTTTGAAAAAAGTTCAAAGAGAAGAGAAAACTTGAAAGAGTTTCAAGAATTCTGCAATGTTGCTCAGGAGAGAGTTCAGAAACATTGTCCTACACGTTGGATTTCTTTAGGCAAAAGTCTGGATCATCTCATCCGTCAGTGGCCAGCATCAACATTCACGTCATATTCAGGAAAGACTGAAAGACCCCATGATGAAAATCTATGCCTGCTTTTTGCACAATGTCACACAGTGCTTTGACAAGTTTAATTGTTTAATTGCTGCTGCAAGACCTAGCTAACCGATTTATTGACTCAAAGGCACTCAGAGAAATCCAAAACATGGCAAAGTTGGATGTAACCCAAACTGAAATTCAACGTCCAGATGAAGACCTGTATATTGGCTATCTTGCGTCAAAATTGTTGAGAGAAGAGGACGGAGAAGAAATAATGGCGGAAACATCATTGGAAGAATTGTTATTATTAGTAGCCTATGTTTAATGATGCAACATGACGTTGAAAAACTCAACTAACACAACTGTCAAAGGATTTGTATTTGCAAATGTCTTGAACTTGACATTACAACTGGACTGGATGTTATGGCACAATTCAAAATAAATCTGCTCAAGGCACTAATTGCAACTCTTTCACTATAAAAAAAAAAACGATTAAAAGGTGGGTCATCATTCAGCATCATATGCTAGCTATAGTTTTCTCTTGCAGTTTTAAGCAAAATATTGTAGACGGGTAAAGGTTTGAGAACCACTGGTCTAATGCATTTAAAACAGGGGTGTTTTCCCACATGGAATGGAAATGTATATATGAACATATTTGCCAATACATGCCATATGCAGGTACATATATGTGGATTTACAGGAAATATAATATATAGCTCATATATATCCACATATATGTTAAACATAATAGCTACACTAATGATGCCCAAATAACTAATACTCCAAGGCTGAAAGAGTTTAAAGTGTCTGTATGTGTATAAATAGATAACGATCTGTTTAAGTGCTTGTAGAATTGCTAGATTTTAAGATAACTGATTCAGTGTATATTGATCAAATAAGAGATGGAGTGCTACTTGGGAGAGATAGATCTATTTATGTGCTTGTACTGTTGATTTATAGTGGTCAAATAGAGATGCTTAGATCATTTTATGCAACAACAACAAAAAATCTGTACTGTAGCACGGTGAGGTTTGTATCAAATGTAAAGTGCAATAATATTAGTTGCTCCTTTGTGAAACTTTCTTTCATGCTTGTGGATCTGCAGTGTTGGTAAATATATGGTATATATATATGTATATATGTTTCCATATGAAGTTTGCTATCGTTGGGTGAACTTGTAATCGTGGGGTGGGAGCGGCTAGTTTTGGGAGAGCTTGTCTGTCTGCATGGATGTATTTTGTGGTATTGTTTGTGTATTGTATGCTTAGTTCATTTGTGCTAAGGACCCCTCGCAAATGAGATGATGCATCTCAAGGGGTTTAACCGTGTAATAAAGGCACTAAATAAATATATAATTATACAATACAATACAACATATAATCACCTATGTTCGGTATCTCCTTGTACAGTCAGTAGGTGTTTAGAAACATAATCGTGGGAAATCACCTGTGTGGGTGAGAAAGAAACGTCACGCAGGCACTTTTTCTGTAAAGACTTTTCTTTTTCTTTTTTATTTCAACTGGAGTCGAACAAGCTGTTTTCTTTCATGTGTTTCAGATCAGACATTATAGGATGCAAGGTTAAAGTTTATTAATATAGACTGAAGTGATCACTGATAAATAACATTTACACAGAACATTGACCCGGGACCCGTTTATTTTACTAGCTGTTCCAGCATCATTTTGTAATGATAAAACACTATATTGTGCTGATCAGATGAAGTTATGGCCATTTGAAGTGTTAAACACTGCTGTAACACTGTTATAGTGCCCCATATGTGTGCATATTTGTTCATGTTTTTGGTCAGACTATTCTCATGCCAGACCTGTGAGCAGTGTTTGTGCCAAGTTTGGTGTGGATCGGTGCATCGGTGCACCTGCGTGGCCACTTGGGGCCACCTCACGGGGGGCCTGGGGGCCATGCTGTGGCCCCTGGTGTGACTATTCTCATGACAGTGTCTGTGTGTATGACCCCAAATGTTATTATTTTTTTATGAATTACTTATTTATATTACTCTTTACTGGAAAAAAAAGTTATATTACAGTAACAAGTTACTTTTACCATGGTACTTACCAACACTGGTACCACCAAAGTCGTTGATGTGTTTGTGTGATCAAGTTGTACAGTTGTAAAGGAATATTATTATGTGGAATAACATTGAAGAGTAAATGGCCATAAGTCATTTGAATCTGAGTTTAATGTTGTAACTATAAACAACTAACTATAAACAAACAAATGCAACAAGTGTGAGATTAAAACCAGGGTATAGTATATCAAATCAAAATTAGTATATCAAATCTGCTTCTAGTGAATGATATTGTCCTTCTAATGCATGAGGGGACCGTGTTTTTTCAATTCCTTTTTTCATTTATTTTATTTTTAAGCATTTACGACATGATGCAAGTGTTTCCGCTAGGTGGCGGCAGAGAGCAACTAATGCCCAGAAACCCCAGGGCATGGAAAACGCACCACACTGTAAGACCAAACAGTAAAGGATTGATGAATAATATGGTAAGTGTATTACTGCAGACTAGGGGTCCTCAAAGTGGGGTTGGGGGACCCCCAGGGTTTCTTGAGGGGGTTCCAGGGGGTCCCCAGCAAAATGGGGAACAATTTAAACACTTAAAACCCTATTTTATTATTTGGCTATTAAAAAATAGTCGATCTACAAGCCCTGCTATTTAAAAGCAGGACTTCAATTAAATGAATCTAAATCTGAAGTAATTATATTCACCCCCTCCTGCCCCAACACAGAAATTGTTGAAAATCTCACTTCAAGTCTCGGTGCCCTCTCCAAAACTGTTTTTTTTTAAAAAGGCCCATAACCTGGGTGTCATGTTTGACCCAGAGATGTCTTTTGACATCCAGGTAACAAAGGTAGTTCAGTCCTGCTTTGTCCAGCTAAGACAACTAGCAAAGGTCAGGCCTTTCCTTAGCTGCAGACCTAGAAAAGGTCATTCACGCTTTTATCTCCTCCAGACTTGACTATAGCAATGCACTTTATTCAGGGATCAGTAAGCGACTGTTCAAAGACTGCAACCGATACAAAATGCAGCTGCTAGGCTCCTGACCCGCACAAAGAGAGGTGAGCACATTACACCAGTCCTTGCGGCCCTTCATTGGTTACCTGTGAGTTTTAGAATTGATTTTAAGATTTCACTGCTTGTTTTTAAAGCCCTAAATGGTCAGACTCCTGCGTATATGTGATCTTTTAACTCCTTATAAGCCAGGCCGCTGCCTGAGATCATCCAGCAGGGCCTTATTGACGGTACCAAAGTCTCGCCTTGTCACCAGGCTTTTGCCATTCGGGCCCCTCACTGCCTGAGGACCTCAGGCAGGCAAACTCAGTGTCCTCTTTCAAATCTCTTCTAAAAACTCACCTCTATCGCACAGCTTTTTCCTGGATTATGACCTGTTGTACTATTTATGAAATTAATGTCTGATTTGTATTGAATTTTTTAACTGTTGTTATTGTAAAGCACCTTGTTTTTGAAAGGCGCTATATAAATAAAGATATTATTATTATAAAAAACATATATTATTATTATAAAAAACATATATTATTATTATTATTGCATTTTTCCCGGGGTCAAACCACATTATGACTGGACTACTATAAGTTTTGTTCTTTATCCTGTGCAATGCTATGTATAAATTATTATATAGTATACAAAATGCAAGCCCTCAAACCACTATGAATTTAACCTCAAACTTCCCTTCAAGTTCCCCTCAAACTTCTTATACACCGGGGCAGCTTGTCTCTTTTATATGCTGTTGATAATTCTGAAATAAGTAATGTTAATATGTTATCTTTGATAAAGAGACATGTCAAAGTGTCCTAGAGCAAGACACTGAACCCATAACTGCTTGAGAAGGGGCTAAATGCAGACAATTCATCTAATATCTGAAAATATGTCATCCTATTATTGTCTTATCTTATGTCTCATCTCACGATAATTGAAACAACAAAACATTACTATCCTACAGACCTGTGATTACTACTTCATTCGAGTACTTTAAGAGTATACATGATATATTAAAGAAAATTGGGACTTTTTTTTAGGTATGCTTGGTGAGGATCCAAAGGTCGGGGCTGGTCGTGGGTTCGATCCCCAACTATAACATGAAAAAAAAAAACGCAAAGAATTAAAATAAAAAATCCTTATTGTTTTAACCATCTAAATGGACCAAGAAATCGCTTTTCTCAGCATCACCTAACCTATTTGTACTATTGTATTATTACAATATGTAGGCCTACATTGACAAACTTTGACAGATGCCTGTTAAGCATAACCCTTCAGAGACTGTACTTCATTCATGACTTATAATATTTTAGATCTACTGTATTCATATATTAATTGGTGATAGATGTACAAACTACAGTATATATAAATGTATATATTCCCTGTACATTTTATATTTATTGTTAGTTACTGTACATCATTATTTTCACTTATTCACCTCAAATGCAGATCAGTCTATCTATTATCTATTAGATAGATCTAGATATCTAGATATATCTAATCTATTATTTCATCTTGGTTTGGAACAAATGTAATTAAATGTTCCTTGTATTTCATTCTAACTAATGCTGCTGCCATTATGATAAATCTACACACTTTGTACTACTTATTTTTATTGTATCTTACTCTGTATGAGATGTAATAACTAAACATCTTGAATATTATGGCACCTGAACTTATCTCCCCTCCAATGGGGATCAAACAAGATTTATCTCAAGTCTCAGAACACTGTTCTAGAGGATAATTTACAGCAAATAACTCATTGAACAGTAGTGGAGCAGGGAAATAGAGGAATGCATGGTTTTTACAGATTGAAGTAATCTGGATCCTTGAGGTAAAAGTATAACATTCACTAAGTAAAAAAAGATATTCAACTGCATGAAAAGTAAATATACTTTTAATCTATACATTTACATAATGCAGTTGTATACAACGTAAGTTCAGGAGTGGAGACCTCCCTCTGCTTAACTCGGCAACTCCCCGCTCGCCATCACCTTATCACCTACACCTGCCTTCCATTATCAGCCAGCCAATCTCACGTCACAATCACCTCAGTAGATGAGCTTAAATTCAGCTGCGAGCCTTTGCTCCTCGTTCCTACTACTTACGTGGTCTCGAACAAACAGTCTGCGCAAAGTTTCGCTAAACTTGTCGTACCTGTACTCGTTGCACTCTATCCCGAAGCATTTTAATTCCTGTTCAATCAGTCTGTAATTGTATTTGCATCGTAAAGTATTTGCTTACCGTTTTTCATCCTCAGTCACAGCTAGACGGTAAAAACAAAAACAAAAAACAACTCGCTGCCCGCTGCGCCGTCTCTCTCCAGCCTTTCTCTCCACCGGCGCTCCGCAGCCATGGACCAGCAGGAGCTGGTCCTCCACGCTTCTGACGAGGACCTATTCTCCTCGCCGGGCAGCCAGGGTGTCGTCCCCGACACCGGCCCGTCCGGCTCGGACTCTCGGAGCCGCCGGAGTTCGATGCAAATTCCACCAGCCCAGCCGAGGCGGGACCAGCCTCCGCCGCCTCCTCCCGCTCGAAACAGCGGCTCGGAGCGCTCGTCTCGTTCCACCGCCTCTCGCCGCTACGCACCCGACGCCGGTGGACCAGAGCTTGTGTCGCCTCAGCTCACCTACTCCGAGATTACGGGTGCTAGCGGCGAACGGCGTTCCGTTTTGTCGCACGGATCGCAAGGCCGCGCTGTTTCGTGCCTATCTCGTGCACCGCCGTGCTGCAGATCCAGACGCTCCTCGAGCGGCCCCGCCCACCCGGGCCACACGCTCTGACTATCTTGCGCACCACCATGCTGCAGATCCAGACGCACCTCGAGTGGCCCCGCCCACCCGGGCCACACGCTCTGACGCCGCCGCCCAGCTGGCGTCCCCATCAACACCTCTCCAGCAGACACGAGCACGGTCCATTTCCATCCCCCCCCGCCCCTCACTTGCACGTGGACCGGCGTGCGCTTCGCTGTGCGGCGCCCCCTCCCACCCCGCCGCTGCCTGCACCACGGCCGTCGTCACGGCCGCCCCAAGGCCCCGCCCCAAACCCACTTCCACTTTCACCGGCCGCCCACCACCGCCACCGCCCCGCCCTCGTCCCACACCCCCACACCCCCGCCCTTACTCGGCAGCCCCTCCCCCCCCCCTCATTCCCAAGTCAGACACCAGCCACGCCATTTCATCATCCAACACCGCAGACAGACACGGCCGGCCCCTTCTATATCAGTCGGGGCGCCAGGTCTGCAACAATTTTAACCAGGACGGCTGCCCCCTGGCCACTTGCAGATTCCTGCATGTCTGCTCATTCTGCGGAGGAGCCCACTCCCGCCCCACCTGCCCACACAACCCCACCGCATGACTAGGCCACCACCTCAGCACCCCCGTTAAAGTCCCAGCCCTCATCCATGCCCTCCGTCACCACCCCGACCGGCAGTTTGTCATTTTTTTTGTCAATGGCTTCACCAATGGCTTCCACCCCGGCATGCTAGCCACCCCACTACTTCACACACCTGTCACAACCTCCTTTCAGCAGTGCACGACCCCGAGGCAGTTGACACCCTCATCGCCAAGGAGGTCAAGGAGGGGTTCATGATGGGGCCCTTCAAAACACCTCCCTTCCCTGTGTTCCGCATTAGCCCCATTGGCATTGCAACCAGGAAGTACTCAGGGAAGAAGCGCCTCATTGTGGACCTCTCCTCACCCCACAACACACCCACCCCCAGCATCAATACCCTCATTCCCAGTCACGACTTCTCCATGCACTATTCCACCGTCACTCACGCCATCAACCTCATCCACCTCACCGGCCGCGGATCCCTCTTATCCAAAGCCGACATCACCAACGCGTTTAAAGTCCTCCCCATTCACCCCGACTTCTGGCCCTTCTTCGGAGTCCGTTGGAAGGGCAAATACTACTTTGCCGTCCGCCTGACCTTCGGTTGCAAGAGTAGCCCCAAAATTGTCAACTCCCTGTCAGAAGCACTATGCTGGATACCACCCGATACCCCACCTCGTACACCTCCTGGACGACTTCCTCCTAGTCGAGCCCCCCTCCCCCCGGCACACGGCCTGTCCATCCTCCGGTCGGTCTTCTCCGAACTCGGGGTCCCTCTCTCCGAGGAGAAGACCGTCGGCCCCGCCACCTCCATCGAATTCCTCGGCATCACACTTGACACCGTGGCGTTCAAAGCCTCCCTCCCCCAGGACAAACTGAACCGGATCACCCTCCTCATCCAAAATTACCTCATCACTCCCCGTTGCACCAAACGCCAGCTCCTCGCCCTCCTCGGCCACATTAATTTCGCCCTGCGTATCATCCCCCAAGGCCGCCCCTTCATTTCCCACCTCCTCATCACCGCCCAAACCGCACACTCCCTGCACGAGCACGTCCTCATCGACGACTCATGCCGCACCGACCTCCGCCTCTGGTTCCATCTCCTTTCCAACTGGAATGGCATCACTTTCTTTTACGACTCCCTCATCACCTACCCCGACGACCTTCAGCTGTTCACAGACGCCGCCCCCTCCGTCGGCTACGGCGGGTACTATCAGGGCCGCTGGTTCGCCTCCGCCTGGCCCTCCAAGTTTGCCACCCTCACCCACTCCGCCACCTACCCTTCCTCCGCCCTCCACAAGCTATACCCGGTCGTCATCGCCACGCTTCTTTGGGGTCACGAATGGTCCCGATGGAGCATCCTCATCCACTCCGACAACACCGCCACGGTCGATATCATTAACAGAGGCCGATCAAACTCCCCCGACATTTCGCCCCTACTCCGCCGTCTCACCTGGTCCTCCGTCACCCACCAGTTCATTATCCGCTCAGCTCACATCCCCGGTCACCTCAACCTAATCGCCGATTCCCTCTCCCGCTTCTCATTTCAGAGATTTCGGCAGTTAGCCCCGGATGCAGACCTGGACCCCACTCCTGTTCCTCCATTTTCGGAGACAGTGTTCCATTGACCCCTCAGCTTCATCACCTCCTCGTCCAACGGATACTCACCCGGAACCCTCACCAGCTACCTCACCGCCTGGAACGCCTTCAAAAGGTTCCACGCCTCCGCAGGCGTCCCCTTCCCCTCCACACACGTCTCAATCATTGCCACCTTCGTCACTCACGCTCACTCCCGACTCCAACTCCGCACCTCCACCTTGCACGTCTACCTGAGCGGCATCAACTTCTTCCTAAAATGAATACACGGTTCCCCCTGCCCGGCCATTATGCACCCCCACGTCTCCATGCTGCTCCGAGGCCTTGCGCGCAGCGAGACTCCGGTTCCTTCCCGACGCCACCCACTCACCTCCGACCTGCTCCTCAGCTGCCTGGTCACCCTCCGTTCCGGCTACCACTCCCCCCTGATCGACCTCACCCTCGAATGCATGCTCCTGCTCGCATTTTTCGGGTTCCAACGCTGCTCCGAGTTCACGTCCTCCTCCTCCCAATTCAACCCCTCACGTCACCCTAGCCTCTCCGACCTCGCTTTCCATTCCACCGATTCCCTCACCTTCACACTCAGGCGTAGCAAAACCGACCAGCTAGGACGTTCCTCCGTCATTCACCTGTTCAAAACCGGTACTCCACTCAGTCCCTACGAACCCCTTTCTCGTTACGTCGCCCTGAGACTATCTCTCGACGCCACACCACAAGACCCCCTGTTTACCTCAGAGACCGGTACCATAGCCACTCGTTTCTGGTTCCACCGCCACTTCAGCCAAATTCTAACACTGTCCGGCCTTCCTTCCCAGCTCTACTTGGGCCACTCCCTCCGTATCGGTGCCACTTCCACCGCCTCCAAACAGGGTCTCTCGGACCACCTTATCCGTATCCTCGGCCGCTGGTCCTCCCAGGCCTACCACTCCTACATCAGGAGTAACATCCAGGACGTCCGAAATGCCCATCTCCACCTGGGTCGAGCGTAACCCGTCGCTCCGATTTCCCCCGATGGGGTCCCCACACTCGCTCCCCCTCCGTCCCAAGACTCCGCTTTCCTTCTCCATGCTCTTTGGGGGCAGTATCCCGAGCGAAGGCGACGCTACCTGATCGAGCCCCGGTGGGCGGTGGCCGTCCGCTCCCGAGACATACTCCCCCCACCCTGAGTCTCGCCCCACCCGGGTTCCACATCCACACACGTCCACCCATTTTCGTTCAATAAAATCCGTTAACTTAAGCAGAAGGTGTGGTCTCTTACTAGTGAAATGCAGTTGTATACAACGTAAGTTCAGGAGTGGAGACCTCCCTCTGCTTACCTCGGCAACTCCCCGCTCGCCATCACCTTATCACCTACACCTGCCTTCCATTATCAGCCAGCCAATCTCACGTCACAATCACCTCAGTAGATGAGCTTAAATTCAGCTGCAAGCCTTTGCTCCTCGTTCCTACTACTTACGTGGTCTCGAACGCTCCCCCCGTCCTCCCCATCTACCTCCGCCGCCTCAATACTAACCTTGCTTCCTTTCCTCTCTTCCAGGAACCCGGGGGGGCAGTATCCCGAGCAAAGGCGACGCTACCTGTTCGAGCCCCGGTGGCCGTCCACTCCCGAGACATACTCCCCCCACCCTGAGTCTCGCCCCACCCGGGTTCCACATCCACACACGTCCACCCATTTTCGTTCAATAAAATCCGTTAACTTAAGCAGAAGGTGTGGTCTCTTACTAGTGAAATACAACATCGTGACAACAAATATATACATACATCGTCGCTGTTGGGTGGAAACCTTGTATGTCCAAAACCGTTTATTTTTGGGAGGTGAAACCACCCCTATAAGTGAGATTTGGAAAAATGTACAAATATCTTGGGCAGTGAAACCACCCCTAAAAGTGAGGTTTGGAAATTTGTACAATTATCCTGCGCTGTGATTGGCCAATCACAATCTATTCAGGACTGTGGTTGGCCAGTGTCACATGACACATGTGCATAGCCCTATATAAGTTTTTTTTAAGTTATGGTTTTGTCCATCATAAAGAGTGTTTCAATAAATGTATTTATCTTTTGTACATGATTGATCGACTCCATTCAGTACTGTGATTAGCTAGCAAGACACATGCTGTGATTGGCTAGTGATACATATGACGAAACTAATCTAAAACCACTGTGATGTAACACTAGTATATTACTTAGATACTGTCAATTTCGTGAGAACAGTAAAGTAGAAGTCAAAGATCACTATGGCTGAAATGAGAAAAGGGAAAACCGATATTGAGAAGAAAATAGAAAGTCTTCCTAGAAGTGGCTCTTTAAGATCAAAGCATACATCAGAAAAGGTTAAAGATGGAATTGTGACAAAGCATAGATCTGTCCAAGGTTACAGAAGAATTTCAGGCAAACCTAAGATTTCTAAGAACACAGTTACCAACATAATCCATAAATGTAAGAGACGAGACTTGGTGAGAAACGTAAAGAAGAACCCAAAAAAGGAAAAGCAAAAGGATAAAATGATAATGGTAAGATCAAAGGGTATTCCAGAAGAGATCAAAGACAGAATTGTGGCAAAGCACAGATCTGGCCAAACTTACAAAATAATTGCCGCTGCAGTTAAGATTTCCTGGAACACAGTAGCCAAGATAATCGGTAAATGGAAGATGTTTGAGAAAAGCAAGAATGCTATCAAGAATGCAAACAATGTTATTGCCAAAAAGATTTTGTTTCAAAAGATATTTAGACTTCCCACTTCATTAATGCCAGCTACACGAGACAGACTTATTAATATTCCCATAAAAGACAATGATGTAATGAACACTCTGCACACTCTTCCGAGAACTCCATCTCAGGCAGGAATAACTACTATTGATGTCAAGATGTTAAGTGGCTCTTTCAGATCAAAGCATATATCAGAAAAGGTTAAAGATGGAATTGTGACAAAGCACAGATCTGTCCAAGGTTACAGAAGAATTTCAGGCAAACCTAAAATTTCTAAGAACACAGTTACCAACATAATCCATAAATGGATATATACATATTTACATATGTATATATGTAAATATATAACAATTAATTATTATTCTTTTTAACCATTGTACATCGGAATATGACTTTCATAAAAGTGTTTCAATAAATATATTTATAGTTATTTAGTTATATAGTTATTTATTTTTTGTACATCATTGGTTGACTCCATTCAGTATTGTGGTTAGCTAGGAAGACACCGCCCACGTCACACAGGGTGTGATTTTTTATTACTATAAGCCCATTTAACGTGGAAAAGAAGAAAGATGCAACAGGCCCGTGTGGTAAATAGAGGCATAACTAGACTGCGGGTTACCAGGCCTAGCTGCTTAAAAGAAGTGTAGAAGAGGAGAAGAGAAGATGTCCGGAGTCCATGTTCAGAATCATTCATTTATTCAGCATTCAAGTACAACAGCATAGAAAGCTCCCAGGGGCAGAGCCCCTGTCCCTCAGCCCTTCGGCCTCAGGACTGCGACCAGTAGCACTCACTCACAAGTCATTTACAGTCACTCTTATACTCTAGGTTCACATTACAATACAGGCGGGTGGGGGTCAATGAGAGCCCCCCACCAGTTGATCAATTCCTTTGATCAGTGTCGCTATCTGATTAGCAACAGTATGTCAGGAAGCCAGACCTGATGTCTTCAGGTTAACAATGGAGATGTAGATTGCACTTCACACCAGGGCAGAGTCCCTGATTAGCAAACGCCAGGCTGGGTCTGAGTCAACACATTATTCTTCCTACTTAGTAAAATAACTTCTATCATTTATATCTGATTTTGACTTGCATACTGTTCATAAAATATAAGGAAATAAGGGCCAATATACAACACCCGTCTTGTTGTGCTTCTCCCCAGTGATTCATATGAGTATATACGATAGATTAATGAAAATTGGGACTTTGTCAATTTTAGGTATACTTGGTGAGGATCCAAAGGTCGGGGCTGGTCGTGGGTTCGATCCCCACCTACGGCGAAAAAAAAAAACTGCAATGATTTTTTTTTTTTAAATCCTTATTGTTTTAACCATCTAAATGGACCAATAAATCGCTTTTCTCACCATCACCTAACCTATTTGTTCTATTGTATTATTATGTAGGCCTACATTGGCAAACTTTGACAGATGCCTGTTAAGCATAACCCTTCAGAGACTGTACTTCATTTATGACTTATAATATTGTAGATCTATATTCACTGGTGATAGATGTACACACTACAGTATATATAAATGTATATATTCACTGTACATTTTATATTTATTGTTAGACTGTACATCATTATTTTCACTTATTCAGAGATCCACCTCAAATGCAGATCAGTCTCTCTATTATCTTTTACATAGATCTAGATATCTAGATATATCTAATCTATTATTTCATCTTGGTTTGGAACAAATTTACAAATTTACTGCTGCCACCATGATAAATCTACAAACTTTGTACTACTTATTTGTATTGTCTGTATGAGATGTAATAAATAAACATCTTGAATATTATGACACCTGAACTTATCTCCCCTCCCCTCCCCTAAGCCCATTTAAAAATATCTAAAATAGTGAAAATAGCCGATCTACAAGCTGACAACACGTCGACGCCTTGTGGGCTTGTAGATCTGCTAAAATAGTGAAAATCTACAAGCTGACAACACGTCGACGCCTTGTGGGCTTGTAGATCTGCTAAAATAGTGAAAATAGCTGATCTACAAGCTGACAAAACGTCGACGCGTTGCAGGATTATAGATCTGCTAAAATAGTGGAAATTAGCCGATCTACAAGCTGACAGCACGTCGACACGTTGTGCAACAAAACATCCTCAGAGAATGCAATACCCGTGTCAGCAAGTGTCCATTCATCAAAGATCTCAAATAAGTGGACATTTTTTGTTTTTCACATCGGAAAGCTACATCCAGATAAGGTGGTTCATTCTCTGACTCACCGCGGTGTTTTACACCCTGCGTAGTTTCTATTTGCTGCTCTGTGCTCAGATCCTGTCTGTATAGAGCCCACCTACCGTATCCGGTAATCTGTACCCACACATTAATTAATGCAAGTACCGTTTCCGTATCCGCTCTAGACCCAGACCGGATCAGCAACCTACAAAGACGGAGCGTCGTGATTGGTCAGAATCCTGCGAGGGAGGGTTTGTTTTGAACGGGGAGGGAGGGAGGGAGCGGGGGGGGGGAGAAATGGACGGGAGGGAGCCGATTTTATTGGCAGCAAATGGACAGCTGACGGGAGCGTTTTGATTGGAAACAAATCGACAGGGGGGAAGAGATTTCACTGGCAACAAGTGGATCGGGTGGATTTTTATTGGCGACATGTGGACGCGGACGGCCACCTCTGCGGGTGCATCCACACATGTACGTCAAGTTGACGCTAGGGTTGCAAGCCCTTGTTCCGGTTCCGGCCATTTTTGGCCGTTACTCAATGAAAAACGGAACCCGGATATTCTTTTCAGACGGACGTCGGGACGGAACTTCCGGTTTTTAACTTAACATGGGAGTGGATGGGAGTGGATGGGACTTCCGACTTCCGTGCGACAACTTGACGTACATGTGTGGATGCACCCTATGCGCCACCGTTCTGCCACCGGGGCAGCTTGTCTCTTTTGTATGCTGTTGATAATTCTGAAATATGTTAGTAAACCTTTGATAAAGAGACATGTCAAAGTGTCCTAGAGCAAGATACTGAACCCATAAATGCTTGAGAAGGGGCTATGTAAAGCACTTTGAATAAAGGTGCTATAGAAATGCAGACAATTCATCTAATATCTGCAAATATGTCATCCTATTATTGTCTTATCTTATGTCTCATCTCACGATAATTGAAACGACAAAACGATACTATCCTACAGACCTGCACATTTAAGATAAACTGACAACAGTCTTCAGACAAACAATGAAAATGATGTTAATTATTAAATTATAAATCAACAGAACAATATTTACAACATGAGTATCTCTTGAATCATTTGTTTTTATATCATTACTGTCGGGTGGATACCTTGTCCAAAACCGTTCCTTTTTCATCATTATATATACAATGATGATAATATTAATAATAATAAATGTAATAATGATAATGATAATGATAATAATGATAATAATAATTAATAGTGAAAATAGCCGATCTACAACTGAATCAAGCAACTTAAAAACTGTCTGGGGGGCTGACTGAGTAGACGCTAAAAGGACGCTTTAAAAAAAAGGGAATTATCTCTTTAATATCGACACGTTTGAGCTTGTAGATCGGCTATTTGAACTATTTTAATTATTTTATTTTCACAAATCACACATTAGGACACAATTTTTCAGTCTGGAGATTACATTTTGCCTTAATCCATGGGGACT
>NC_137621.1:49509108-49726608 GCF_963280865.1 Gymnoscopelus braueri | reverse complement strand
CCCAACTTAAACATATTTGAACTGGGGACCCCCCAACATAAACAGATTTGAACTGGGGACCCCTCAACATAAACATATTTGAACTAGGGACCCCCCAACACAAACATATTTGAACTGCGGACCCCCTAGGGTGACCACCTCCAAACAGGCCCATTGAGGGACAGGTGAACCCCTTTTGCGGGACATCGCGGGACACATGCACGCGTGAACATTTTCGGTTATTGGGCGGATTCTGTTAGTTTTCTTTCCGATTTTTGGTTACTTTATTTCGGTTTTAGGGTTAGGATTAGGGTTAGGATTAGGGTTATGTTATTTAATTATTATTTTTGCCTGATTTTACCGATTTCTTATCAAAAAAATTAAAATCTATTAAAAAAAAATCTTTTGCAAAAAGTGGGGGGTATGAAATCACGGATCTGTGAGAGTGAGGGTGTCGCGTCGTACGCACGGTGAATGGCCGCCTTAATCCCCTTTCTTTCAGATGATAGACAGACATTTAACAAATATAATGCAGCTGAGAAACTTTGTTCAACGTCATTATGTACTTGCATAATACATGGTCTTTTGGTCGCCAAAAAATAACTAGTCTACTTTGGATCTGATGGATAGGGCTCTGTGCAGACTGCAGTCCATTTGGAAACACTTGGTTGGACCCTACCTGGGCTGGTCGTAGTGTCACTGGTCCAGGTCCATTGCTCCTGACATTATCAGAATGGCAGCTGCTAAATCCTTTGATCTCTGATGACCGTAACATTCTCAGTGTCCTCCTCTTCAATACCTTCGGTTTTGGTCAAACTACCCCTCAACTTGGAAGCACCAGGAAATTGTTTGTTTATAATTATTCACAGCGAATCTTTGGATTTGATGATAAACTCCCGTGGTCGCTAGTTTGAGTCGTGGCGGGGGTCTATCACTTTCTGTTTCTTTTTCCTCGGTAGCTTTCACTGTTTTAAAATACTTGCTTAAATCTGCACACTTTGCAGCTAGCACAGATAGCTCTTGTATCCTCTCATTATGTTGTTGAGCTCCTGATTATTTTATTTCCCCAAATTCGACTTGTAAACAAGCCGGTGAATGAATCACATGGTGGCCGGGATACAATACAAGAACGCCTCGTCCCAAAACACACTCGCCCCGGGTATATCCGGCAGCCTCGGTCGGCGGAAAAAATAGGGGCGAGTGTGTTTTGGGGCGAGTGTTTTTTTGGGGCTGCGTGTGAGCCTTTCTCGTCAATGCGTATTGCGAAATAATATGAATACTATTATGGGGATATGATATAATCCTACAGCCTACACTAATATATTGGAGAAAAAAATATATAATAGCAGTTTTTTTAGCAGAGTAGCTCAGAGCCTCTGGCTGATGACCAAAATCCTAATATCTACCCTGGCCAAGGGACAATTCCCCTTTAGGCTAGTGGATAAGATGTCGGCCTTCCACGCAGCGCAGGAGACTAGAATTTGAAACCTGGGCTTAACGTGCATGTTTGTGTGTGTATGTGTGTGTGTGTGTGTGTGCCTGCCTGCTTGCGTGTATGGGTGTGTGTTTGGATTTGTGTTTATTAAGCATTCATTCATACTGTCTGTCACTGCAACCCTCATATCCCTTAGGCCTCATACTGTAGGTATGAGGTATAGACATCCATATAGAGGTTGGAATGTTGTTGAGCCTGTATTGAAAAAATGTCCATCCCTGTCACTGTTCAAAGCTAATAATTTTGCCCATGGCAGTATTACGTAAGAAAAAACATCACATGGATGCACCTGGGACGTATCATCAGTGTTATAGGCTGAGGATGTTTCGGGTCTCGCAAACAACATACACCCTCGCCCAGGTGACCCAGGTTGATCAAGCCCCGACTAACGTCCCAGTAGCTACCCACGGTCAGTCCTATAGGGAAAGACAGGGCCACTCAGTCCGCTTCTCCGGAACTACTCTGCCGGGACTCGGGGGAGGCTCTGGCACGTGGAGGGACTAGGCTCTGTGGGTGGCCTCCTGGCGCCAGGCTCCTCCTTCGTCTCACCAGGTCCAGGACCTGAGCGCTGCACCAGATCCGTTGCACCACCCCCATCCAAACATTTCCTTCTGGCGTGATGGTTCCTTGGGCCGTGGGGTGGTACTGCAGCCTCCACTTGCGGCTTGCTTGAATGGCCCTCCTAAAGGCCTCACCGTGGATTTGTTGGGCTTCTTCCTCACAGAAGACACAGGCTGGGGCGTAACACATACTGCTCCCGGGATGTTATCTACCTGCAGTAGTAATAATCCTATCCTACATATAATTTTAGGAATGTCAGTCATCAGTCATCAGCCAGTCATCTTGCTTGGTTCTCCTCAGTGTTTTAAGCAATTGCTCTGTACTTGCACATGGCCATTGACCATTAGCATAATGCACACCGTGAGGGATAGTGGTAGTGCATGTTGCAAGTTCAAAGTCACTTTCCAGCCCTGATATACTGTCTCTGCACAGCGCATAACCCAATCTGCACATACGTTGGTGCTAATATACCCCGTAATAATAGTAATAATAATAACAATTGTGAGGTCTGTGATGTAGGAATCAATTCTAAAACTAACAAAGGTAATACATTAGGAAGGTTACATTTAGTGTAATGTGCTCTGCTCTTTTGGTTTGAGTTAAGTATGAGTATATTGAAATGCAGTCATCTAGATGGGAGGAGAAAAATGACTTAAGTATACGTAAGCATACACACACACCTTTGTTTATATTTCTGAGTATTTAATTTAGTTTTAGTTTTACAGTGTCAGTAATTGTGTTATTTTAACTGAGGTGAAGTTTCTTCCATAAGGCCTTCTGACTTCTCCTGCAAAATATTCATAATAATATGCATAATAATACTCCTGCAGCTTATGTATTATTTCTTTCTGTGCTAATAAATCAACTCAAACAATGGAGTCCAACAGTGTGAGTGTGAGGGTAACACTATGCATCCCATGTCTATAATGTATTAAACATAGTCCCCTCTTCCTTCCATCCCCTTCCTCTCTCTTCTCCTCCTCCCTTTGGTTGTGTGGCTTCATGTCATATCAGTGCAATTGTAATTAACACTGTACAGACTCACGCTCCAGTAAGGCTTGCCACTAACTCCACATCCGAGGACCAGGTCCCCTGAGTTTTTTATGTTTCCCATTTCACAGATCCATGGACTGTTATTACGGACCCGCAGCTGCAGATCAGGAGTGTGATTGCGGACCGGGCCTATCTTGGAATACGATTGTGGATTGCTACTAAATTATACTATACCAATATACTGTATTTTCTTAACATTCTTATATTATTATATGCTATTATATTTATTATTATTGCTAGTACTTGTATTTGCTTGCAGCTCTCCCTCCCTCCCTCTCCCCCCCTCCCACTCACTCTCTCTCTCTCTCTCTCTCTCTCTCTCTCTCTCTCTCTCGCGGTCTTGTGGCCTCCGACTTCAAGTCATTTTACAATTGTGGCCCCCTGCCTAGTCTAATATCCCTGCTATACGTCATTATACAAGGCTTTATAATGTGTTAATGTTATAAGCAGATTACGATGCATTTATACGTGTCCTTATAAGTCATTATAAAACACTTTACAATGTGTGAGAATTATTGTTACAAAGCATTACGAGTATTTCTGAGTTTCTGAGTGTGGGTGTTTTAGACGTCAGTGCTCTCTCACAATAATACTGAACCATTATTATTATTATGTCATTATGTATGACATGTTTTGGTAGGCAGTACTTCAAGTGTCCCAGTCCCATGTGAACTGCAGCAAGGGGACAGTTAATGAACTCCTTCAACTTGTGTCTGAAATGCTTACAGTATGGTGGTATAATTAGTAGTTAATTAATAGTTTCAAACATTTCAAACATAGAAACAGTTTATGTTTGGACAAATTATGTGTATGCTTTCATTGTTATAGTGTAAGACTGGACAACACGATACAAAACCAATTAATGATTTCTTGCATCTATGGGTTTAAGACCCATTGTTTTTCTGTAAACTTTCCACGCTTGTCATAAATATATGAAATAAGGAAGGACCTCATGAAATATGTGTATGCTTTAAACAAATATTATTGTTTAACCTCATTAGCATACCTCTTATCTCCATATTATCTCTTCTTGTGTTTTTTCGTAAATTAATGCCTTAGGGACCAGTCGAAATTTACAGAAGGGGGTCCCTGGAGGAAAATAGGGGAGGGTCATGCCTTTCTAATTTTAGTCCAAGGGAGGGTCAGCTAATTTTACTTTAAATCCAAGGGAGGGTCATGCAATTTTGAATTGATGAAATAGTCCGTTTTTATATACCTTTTTAGTACAGCAGAACAATGGTCAATGACCCCTCTCTATTTCAAAGGATACAAAGGATTCAAATCAAGTAACACCTTGGTCTACTCTATTTAGAATCAATGACGGTCGTTAACAAGCCATCAACGCACAGCGAGTGTGAACGACCCAGTCAATTTTTTATTTTATTTTTTATAATAGAAAAATATACATATGTGTGCCTAATTCATTAAGATGTTCGTAAATAGTGCCTAAATAAAGTGACTAAAGGGGTGCGTATTTTCGATAAGCACAAACGGACGTGCGTCGGTGCGTGCCAACCGGTGTGTAAATCTCTGTGTATCGCCTCATTTTTGTGTGACAGTCAGAGGCGTGTTCACGTGGAGAATCATTTGCATTGCTCCATGTCCCATTTAAGACCATAAAAGGCAACCGGAAACTGACGGAATACATCAACACTCTTCAAAAGGGACAGATCTACAAGCTGACAAAGCTTTAAAAAAAAAAAGAAAAAGTATTGGCATCAAAATATACTTAAAGGGATACTTCACTTTCGGGCCGGGGACACATTTAAAAAAAATATTAAAAATAAATGAAAAAAGTTATGGAAAATTCATGGCCCCCTCACGACACGCAGTGTCCTACTAATGTGTGAGGGGGCCATGAATTTTCCATAACTTTTTTCATTTATTTTTTATATTTTTTTTAAATGTGTCCCCGGCCCGAAAGTGAAGTATCCCTTTAAGTACTAAAAGTAAAAGTAGCCTTGCGCTGATCTACAAATTGAAGATCAGCGCAAGAGAGTCCCTCATACGATTAAACGTTTATAAAGTAAATAGCCGACTCTCACGTGTAATGAAGAGAATAATAATTTTGTTTACAGTTTAACCTCACGACCAAAGGCTAAGAAAACTTGGAATAGATATTATATTGTTACGGGGAAAAAGAGATGCAACATAAAGTGGGAGTGAAACCCGTTTTTATTTAGAACTTAATATATATTTACATTAACTTAAATAGACTTTAACGTGTGTGTGCGGGCAGGGGTGATGGCCTCCATAAGATGAATTTGAGGGCGGAACACACACGTGTTGCATGATGAACTACATGTAAAAACGTCAGAGGCTTGACATGTTTGACATTTCAAATCTGTTTCAATATGCAAATAACTCGACCTGTATTGTTAGAAAGGTACATTCCAGATCATTTAAGGAGTGCTGCATACATCTGTGCAGAGACCGGTTTATAATTTCATGGTACAGAAAGTACATGACGTGAATATGCGTGCAAAATGCACATGCAACGGCCACGTGAATGGCATTGACGTGTCGTAAAGCACGTTAAGTTACAGTACATTTCTTTAATAAGACTTTCAGAGGTTCTCTCTCTCTCTCTCTCTCTCTCTCTCTCTCTCTCTCTCTCTCTCTCTCTCTCTCTCTACTCAGATAACACCCAATACACATAATAATAATTAATATTAATATATAATAGTTTTGTTTTAAATGTTCGAGCCTTGACGACCATGCAGTCTTATGCAAACGTTAAAATGTAATTTAGATAGCATTTTATTTAGACAGATGCCAGGTCATTGTTGACCTGGCATCCTAAGTGTGTGTATAGTTTCAATGTACATTATTTATTTATTTTTTGATATTATTATAATGTTTAGACTGATGATAGGTTATTGGTTTATCTATGATCCTAGATTACTGAGTTTATCTTGTAAATCACATCTGCTAAATGCCAAAATTGTGAATTGTAATTTAGCTTTTGTAATTTACACGGTGTCCTAGTTATTTGTGTTTGTGAAATAGCCATATTTATTAATAAATAATAGGCTATGGGGGGGGGGGGGGGGCACCAGGTAAAAGGCATCAAATTCCTCAGGGCCAGCTCTGACTACTGGTTACCAAATACTCAACTTTCTTCAATCTGAACAGGATTGGGCCTCATGCAGCAATAAGTTCCTAATGTTTCCTCTTACATTTCTTCCTAAGTGAATTCCTAAGAGAAGTTGTGTCAGATTCATGAAACGTTCTTAAAAGGCAGAATTGTTCGTAACTATGTTCTTGGTGATGATGAATCCCAATCCTCGTAACTTGAAGGGGTGTGCCAGTTCATCCTAATTACCATAGGGAGCCGCCCCACCAATCCCCATATAAGGCATGACTGCATGGCTCTGCCTGCAGTCACACCTGTGTGTGATTGCTGCACACAGAAATCACAGGAAATCACACACACAAATAAAATTGAGAGAATGAAGTAAAGAATACCTAAACTATAAGTCTACAGATGGTGGAACACCAGACTCCAAACATAAAAATAAATAAATTAATAGATCTGTGGAGGTACTTCTGAAGTGAACAGCAAATTATTTTATTTAATTAATTAATGTATTTTATCATTTCTCTCACATTAATCAAGATATCACCACTAGACATCAATGTACATTTGCTGAAATTAGCTGTTAAAAATGTTATCCATATTTCATGTTCAGGAGTAGCGTGGATATAAAACATTTTATTACTGAAAGCTGGTGGGTGGATATGGAGGGTAGCAGCTGCTTGGTATGTAATGGGGTTGAAATAGGGGTGTGGTGGGTGATATGGTGGTGCAAGGAGGGGTGTAGGGGGCTATGTGGGGGGTATGGGGATGGGTATGACGGGTGGGTAGGCTATAGGGGGGCTTTCAGGTAGGAAGGGGACTGGAAAATGGGGGTGTGGCGAATGTCGGGGATATGGGGGTGGGGGTATGGGGGGTGATGAGGGTGGGTTGGGTGGGGGTTTATGGGGTAGGTATGGAGCTTGGGCTTCAACTCAACCGGGTCCGTTTGGGTTAGATTGTAATTTCAGACCCGTCTCAAACATTTTCATGTCAAGGACCCCCAAATTGACATGCATTTGGCTGCAGACCCCCACCTGAAAATATTTTCTGCCAGGGAAAATGTTTCAAGATTTATCAAAATGTCTTGAAAATAGCCGATCTACAAGCTCAAAATGGCCAGTAATGGGACGTGTTGTGAGCTTGTAGATCGGCTATTTTCAAACAAAGGATAAAATAGGGTTAAAGTGATTAAACTGTTCTTCGTTTGCTGTGGACCCCCTGAAACTCCCTGAAGGACCCCTGGGGGTCCCCAGACCACACTTTGAGAACCACTGCTCTAAAGATATGATAAGAAATATTATTGTAATTTAAATCCTATATTATACAACTGTAGAATTGAAGAAACTTCGAGAATTAATTATTTTTGCACAAATATGTCACACTTAAGAACTCAAAGGCCAGCCTAAGAGTGCTCATCAGTGTGTGTAGATTCTGTTCTTACCTGAGAACAGATCACAGCTAAGAAAACATTGGAGTATACCAAAATCTTCTTAAAAACCTCTTAAATGGGTCTAAGAAAAAAAAATCCTCTTAAGAAAGTGTGCGTAGATTCTGTTCTTACCTAAGAACATATCACAGCTAAGAAAACATTGGAGTATACCAAAATCTTCTTAAAAACTTCTTAAGTGGGTTTAAGAAGAAATTTCCTCTTAAGTACCGTTGCTGAATGAGGCCCATTGAGTTTCCCACATCTAAGTTGAGAACACTATCCATTCTGCTACCACTACTACAGATACTAGACTGTGCATTTAGCAAGACTGACTACAGTAATGTTCTAATCAATGTGGAAAGCAAAACATCGGACGGGGATGATGGGGAGGGTTAGGGGTGTCAAGATACACTAATTTCACGATACATTACATGATGTTGGGCATATGATATCGATATGATACATTATTAATGTTCTTTTCTCATGTATCATCAACATTGGCCATCATCTTTAGTTTAAACTAACTTTATAAAGCACTTTAAAAAACAATTACAAAGTGCTTTGTACACACAAATAAATACATTTGTGCAAGCTTAAGGGAGAAGTGAAGTTCTCACTAACTATAAACCCATTGTTTCAGAGGACAGATAGACACTAATATAACAAATATAATATAATATAACACTGCATGACTATAAATTCCACAAACCTCATATTCTTGTCATCTGGACTTTACCAACAAAGTGCAGCCTAGTTATTTCCAACAGCTCAAAAAAATCTATAATACCAGATACAGTATAATACCATGTAAACCATCTTAGATGTAGGCCTACTTGAGAGTGCAGAGGCATAATTGCTTTGATTAACGAGCGTCAACAAGCATCAGCTGACACACAACACCTCCTCTCTGCAGTGCTTTAAACTGAAAGTGACTGGAGTCTGTTTCTCCAAAATACCTTGAATATGATGGAAGACATGATTAATAATTACTGTGATTATGATAAGCTTTACATTTCATATCATACACCATACAGTAAGAACTCCTATAACTTTCATCTGCAAAAAAAAAGGAAAGTGTTTTAATAACAAAAAAAATATTACGATACAGTATGACATCATGACAATACCTATCGTCACATTTTAAAACCATGATAGGCTATATCGTGGGACAAAATATCATGACACTCCTAGGCGGGGAGGGTTCATCTTTTTTTTTTAATCACTTGGGGAGGGTCATTGATTTTTTTTTTAGTCAAAGGGAGGGTCATGCCATTTTAGATCAGGGCACATACATTTTCTCCAGGGGTACCCTTCTTTAAAAATCGACCTGTCCCTTATACTTGATCGTACTACAGCGTCACACACGATCATCTAAAGTAGCAGATCGACAAGCTCGAAACGCAGTGCGAAGCGACGAGTATTGGACATACGTTTCCATCCGACAGACAATTATGCTAAATTGATTTCTGAGAGAGCATTGTGTTTTGGATCCCAGAATATATATTCAATCAGTCCTTTAATTCAACCCAAATCCAGAAACTCAAAATGAGTGAAATGAGTTGTAAGCAAGGCAGGCAGGCAGGCAGATGTGGATTGTCACTGGGTGTGATCTGAGGCACAGAGAAACAAGAAATGCTTGAAACGAACAGAAGTATAAAATAAAACTAAGGAGCTGAGGCTTTGCATCAATTCCCTGTATTCCCAACTAAGTACATTTACTCAAGTACTGTACAATTTTGAGGTATTTTTGAGGAGTGTTCTACTCCACTACATCTCAGAGGCTATTATTGTACTTTTACTCTACTTTATTTGAAAAATGTAGTTACTAGTTACTTTAAAGATTTAGATGATTATTACAAAACATATATTAACCACTTCAGCCATACATTTCGGCCATTTGAAAATAGCCAATCTACAAGCTCGCAATGCAACGCATTGTGAGTTTGTAGATCTGCTATTTTCTAACAACCGGCAACACTGAACACAGTAGTTAATATTCAAGCCTTACGCGGTTCTCAGCAGCTTATATTTGGCACCTCCTGTTGATGGTGATGTGGAGCAGCTGGGCTGATGGGACCAGCCACACCTGAGCTGGCTGCTGAGGGAAACGCCCCTTGCCCTTATATGTCTTGAAGGGGAGGGACCAGGAATGTGTGGCACAACAGGCCTATTTAAACTCTTACTGAAGTTTTGGCATCTCAGTAAAGGAGTATACACCAATAGACTGAGAATTGACATATTCTAAATCGCATTGATAAAATGTATCAAAAAAGGAGCAATACATAAACTGCAGCTTTCTTGAAGTTTTCTCATTTTGAGGAGTAAGTACACCATTTATATACATTTTATATTGTTTATTTATTTATTTAAAATGATTAATTATCAGATTCCTTTCCTTCCAAAGTGAGAGATTCAAAACAGATAGAACCTCTATACACATAATATAGGCCTATGTACTGTATTCTCAGTACATGTGTAGTTGATATTGAATAATTGTAATGTATTCAACAGTGCATATTGTTATTAATGCATTTCATATTGTAATATATTGTGAAATCTGGCTCATTAGTTGTCAAGGTTCACGGTTCAAGGTTACTTTATTTTGTCTCATCAGATAAGGTTGTAGCCTGATTTGGACAAAAGCATTTACTGTTTCAGTAATATGATAAAACACTATATACCTGGGAGGGAATTCATAAGAATCGTGCACTTGGTGACAAGTTTTTGATTTTTGAAAACTTCAAAACTTCAAAAAATCTAAAACTTGTCACCAAGTGCACGATCTTGATGATTTCGGCCGAATTCCCTCCAAGCTAATAGCAGATATAGCAGAACAATTGCAAAATAGCAGATGTACAAGCTTGGACGTCTGCAATTTTTTAATAGCCAATGTATAAATGAATAAAGTAGTTAAAATGATCATATGTTAATTACTTTTTCTGGGGACTCCCTGGAACCCCCAAAGGACCCGTGGGGGTCCCCGGACCCCACTTTGAGAACCAATGTTATAGCCTACTTGTATGATGGTGTCACGCAACAATAGTCAAAACTAACCGATCTACAAACTTGCAACTTGTAGATCTGTTATATTTGAAATTGTTTTTAGAAAACATCTGGCTATAATCGTGTTGCCAGGTTTACAGTGGTTAAAGCAAGTATTTTATATTTTGTGTTATCAAGAAGTCCATCCATCTGCTGATATCTGTCTTAGTTCAGCTTGAGGATCTGCAAATTGTGCTGCATGAAGTATAAAATAGGGCTTAAGTAGTTAATGTACATGAATGAATATTTATATTTATCATTATTGATTATTCACACCAGCAGTATATGAAGATGGATGTAATCATCTTATCTGAGCTCTTATATGAGCATACTAATATTAGTTGCAGTAAATGCAACTGGAGTGATGAATGTAGTAAATGGAATTTTATCATTGACAGCGTTTTGTTAAATATGTGGTCATACGTGTCCTAACGTATGACAATTGTGGAAAGGTAGAGTTTAGTGAGTCAAGTCAAGTCAAGTCAAATTTTATTATAACCCAATATCACAAAGCATGTCCCAAAGGGCTGTACATAAAATAAAACCAAGTACTGGAATGTATATACATACAAATACGTACAAATCACACATAAAAACGATGTAGGACATTTAAAATAAAAGCAATGAGCTGGATGTACAGTAGTGCTTGGTTCAGACTATAGATGATGTCAAAGGCTGATGTAAAAAGGCGTGTTTTTAGTTTATTCTTGACTATGTTGACTGAGCTACTGTCGGATGTGGATGGGAGATGACTCCAGAGACAAGGGGCTCAATAGGAGAAAGCTCTGCCACCTACTGTCGTTTTATCTATTTGTGGGATGGTTAACCCATTAAAGCCGGGAAGGCATCTGTGTCATTTTAGCTTTTAACCACTGTAAACAATCTTTTTTATGTGTGTGTGTGTATATATATAGAGAGAGAGATGGGGGTCGGTGGCCAAATATATATAATTTTAGGGGTCCTTGATATTAAAAAGTTTGAGAGCCACTGATTTAGCAACATACGTTTTTCAGAATATTATTAGGATTTATAAGACATTTTTCAGAATCGACCTCAGGGTTAACAGACCGGCATTGCTTGATCGTAGGGACCTTACTGGAGTATGAGGTTTGACCAGGGATGTTAGGTAGGAGTAAAATAAAAAAAAAATCTTAAAATCTTAAAAAACTGATCTGGCTTGTATAGGGAGCCAGGGTGGAGAGATGAGTACAGTGGTGATGTGTTCACATTTTCTGTGAGGGTGAGGGTTTCACAGTAAGCCGATGTCTCTCTAATGCATTATAACATACTTATAATGCATTATAATCTTCAAATAGTATAAGTATAGTTATAAGCACTCATGAATACTTGTTTAAAGGAGCTACACCATGAATTAAAAAAAAATATTTGATATTTAATATCATATGGTGTATGTCCCTCAAACCTTTTTCAAAAGGTTTGAGCCTAAATCATCACTCAGATATACTCATCCCAAGTCAATTGTCTCTGGCTTATACAGCACTTTCAGCTGCAATACCAAAACGTCCTCTTGTGCAGGAGGGGGCTACTGAGCAATTCTGTCTGTTAATACAAAAAAAATTTTTTTTAAAAAAAATTAAAAAAAAAAAAAAAGGAAAAATTCTGCATAAAAAGAAGCATCTAAGAAAAATACAAAATCGAAAAAAAAACACTTTGAACATTTTTGAACAATTCCACCAAGTGTTTGAGGTGCCTGTTTCACCCACTTCCGGGGGGCGGAGCCAAAATCCGAGCCCGAAGTATTTGTTCGTAGACCCCCACTTAGGGGGGGTAGAAAAAGTTTCGGAGCGATTCGGGCACTTTTCATTTAACATTGGGTTTGCCATCATTAATGTTTATGACATCATAAACATTTCCATTCTGAGATCGCCTGTTCAGACACGCCCATTCTGGAAATCCATGAAATGAGAAGGAATGACTGAATTAAAAAAAACAACATTTTTTGGGGTACAAGAGACACTGGGGACCCCAAAAAATACAAAAAACAAAGAAAAAAGTGATTTTCATGGTGTAGACCCTTTAAACAATAATCATAACACATTACAAAGCATTTTATATCCATATAGTCTATACTCATAATTGATGGACACTCTGACATTTTCATTTGGCCATAATCATAGTGTATTATAACTTGCATAGTTGCAAAACATTATAATAATGTTATTATGCATTATAATCACTGTTATATGTATTATAGTGTAGTTATAAGGCACTATAATTGTGCTAATCGTAGTATGAATCAAAGTGAATAGCCTTAAATGTATGCACAAACAACACACACAACGTTTCTGCCTACACTCTACAATACATTATGACAATGATTATGATACATTATAAAATATTATAATCCTTGAAAAAATAAGGTCCATGAGTGTCGAGCAATTATGAAGTATTATGATGCCTGACCTTACGAATCATTACAAAATGATTTATAATGTGTTATGATTATTGTTATAAAGCATTACAAGTATTTATGAGTGCTTATAAATTATAATTATCCAGTGTAATAAGCAGATTACAATGCATTATAATAAGTATGTTTAAAATGTATTTATAGGCACAGTCTTCATAGAATGTCACAGGGATATTAAAGAGCCTTCTTGTATAGAATAACACATTGGTTTTGCCAATCTGTATGGCCTGTCTGTATGCCGTAATCTAAAGATTCACCTCTTCAGACTCCACCTTAGCCTGTAGCACTTGCCCTATAGCCTTGACGACCTTGCAGGCTTAGGCAAAGGTTAAAATGAAATTTAAATGTTATTTAGACGATGCCAGGTTAATTTGTTGACCTGCCATCCTATTGTTTGTAAAGTTTCAATGCAGAGATTTTTTTTTTAAATATTATACTGTTTAGCCTGATGATAGGTTCTTGGTTTACCTATGATCCTAGATTACTATCGCTATGCATTTGATTTATTACCTTGTGTTTACTGTAAATCGCTCTGGATGAAGAGCGTCTGCTAAATGCCTAAAATGTATTGTGAATTGTAGAGTATGTTAATACAATATAACTACATTTAGTACATCTGCAGTGGCTGAAGGTGGTCTCCCTACTGTTCCAATGGGTTTAGAGTTCATTTAAGATAGTTGTTTATTTGCACATGGCAACAGCTATTCTTCCTGGGGTCCACACAGAATAAACAAACATACAGAATATACATGCTAAGAGTAACTAAGTACTCAATAACTCTACAATGTTGAGGTATTTTTACTTTACTGGAGCATTTCTACTCCACTACATCTCACAGGCAAATATTGTACTTTTACTCTACTACAATTATTTGAAAACATTTAAAAACTATAATACTAAATACAAAGTAATAGAAACCAAAAAAGAAATTGGCAAAATGGCAACATACATACAATTATACAAAAATACAAATACAACGATAGATACACAGTATGAATACTAGAGAAAAATACATTTTTGGTGTAGGTGCAAGTGTGTGTGGGTGGGTGTAAGAGTGGATGTCTATGGGAGTTGTTAAATTTGATTCATCAAATGGGTTTTTAGCTTATATTTAAAATGATTTGGTAAAGCAGCCTTCGATGAGATATTAATATAGCTGTTCCATAGCTGAGCCTAGCCTGGTAAACCCTCCCTCCGGAAATCTCATTTCCATTTGATTTCAGAAGAATGGAAATGAGATTTCCGGAGGGAGGGTTTACCAGGCTAAGCTGAGCCCCCCTGTAGTTACTTTGTAGATTTTGATTATTATTACAAAAATGTATTAACCACCTCAGTCCTATACTGTATATTTTGGCCATTTGAAAATAGCAGATCTACAAGCTCATAATACGTTGCATCACATTTTTCTAAAGATGTTTTATACATTTTGAACTTGAACATACTGCACAATGAGTACTTTTACTTTTGGTACTTTAAGTATACTTTTACTCAAGTGCATGTTGAATATAGGACTTTCACTTGTAACAGCTTGTTTCTACATTGCAGTATTGATACTTTTACTTATTAGTAAAAAGTGAGTACTTCTTCCATCACTGCAGAATATACATACAGAATAAACAGCATTGAGACCCTGGTGTCACAATTTGGGTGCGTTTGGAAATACAGCACTGAGCGCACTGGCCAATACAAACTAATAAGCGAGTGTGCTCCGGTGCCCAATTTCCAAACGCACCCTACATGAGAAATCACTCTGGGATGCAAATTGCTGGAAACTACTGAGATTTCCCCACTCTTTTTGTGTCTATGCAGTTTACTGTATTGGAAGTGAAAATTATATGTTGAAGATTTTATATTTATCGTACTACAATACAGTATGTGTTTTATCATTAAATGATAAAACACATTTGTAAAAGAATGTACATACATACCCTACATTTAGAGTCTGCAATTCCCCTTGCCGAAAATAACCCTTTTTTTAACTGAATCGTAATTTATATTCATGTTAACAAGTCATTGAAGAGGTGTGGAGCAGTAGCTGTTCACCAAACACGCAGTGGTGCATCCGGCTTTGTCGAGTGTCTATATACGAACACATTTGGCCCGTGTTCGGGGAGGGAAACTAGGCGGGGAGGGTGATAAATGTTACTGCATGTATTCCTACGGGCTGGGGCTGTACCTGTCAGCAGGGAGCGTTGGGTGGGAGGAGGAGGTGGGGGCTCAGTAGGATACAACAGCAGTGACTGACACAGAGAAATATGTGTGGGGAGGAAATAATTGGCATAACGACTAAATTGGGGAGAAAGAAAATTAATTATTTTATTTACCCTGCTTGCACTCTGTCTATCGACACTTGGTGATCTCTAAAACATAAAGTATAATGTTCCATTCATTGACAGTGATATTTTTCATGTTTAGGATGATGATGTATAATGCCCATCCAATGTGGAGAAATGTAGCTTACCAATTATTTTGTCTGCTTAGAGTTACATTTTACAGCAAGCTGACAGAGGAGACAGGCCAAAAGACGTACAAACAGATGTGCAATAAATGATATTGCATTTATATTACATTGGCATTTTTCTAAGTGCTTAAAGACATTTTTTGTGACTACAGGTGTATATGTTTATTTCAGGTTTGAGAGGATTAACTGCCGAGTACACGTGACAAGTGACTGAAGCCTTTAATTACATAATATGGTACACAAGATGACTGGCTTATTCTTAGTCATGCTAATCAGTATGGAAATTACAGTAGTTCTTACATAGAAATCAGTAGTACTGAAACTAAATCCAAACATTGTCCAGTAATGTTATCAGTTTTTTCTTCTCTCCAGGAAGGCAATTAGTGTGGTTAAATGTTTTGTATGACATTCCTGTTATTTCTATGTTGTAGATTCCAAAGGAGAGAGGATGGGATTCCGACCAAGACTAACAACCCTGTTCATTCTTATGGGTAAGTGTTGTTTTTTTAATTACATTATCATTCCTATTCCTCCTACATTTTCTTATTCATAATTTATTTTACTCTCTATTCCATTCAAAGCGGTGAGCAATTATTTAGTTACCACTATGGTAACTAACACAGAAACTGCAGCATCACACACACCTGGAACAACAACTACTGAACCATCATCAACAGCTAGAGCAAACACAACTGGAGCAACAACACCTGAAGCAACAACAACTGCAGAATCAACACCTGTAGTGTCAACAACAACTGTAGCACCAAATAGAATTGTGGGTGTTCAGGAGACTATACAACATACCTATCAAGCTTACAGTGACCCTTCTTCAGAACAATTTCAATCTTTGGCATCTCTTGTTGTCATAATGGTAAGTTAGAAATGTATTTCTGGTAAACACAATGAAGATTATTGTATTAGACTGCTCTTCCATTCACACTAATTGGGATGGTACACATTTCAACAGCCTTAAATGTGTATTATGTTTTGCTTTCCTCTTAGTACAACAGGATCTACGCGCAACAATATGGAACCATCTTCGTCACCGTTGAAGTTAAAAGTTTCAGGTGAAATACAAATTATCCTCCAACATCACAACTAAGTAACATACATTTTCTTATGTCTTTTTGGAACTGTATTTCTAGCAGACAAATTATTTTATATCCTGTTTCAGATATTGCTAAACTCCTTGTTCACAAGGAGTTTAGATTTCTTTATGAATAATGACCACTTTTGTGTGAACATGAATATTAGCTGTCATCAACATCACTCATTACTAACGTGAACTATTAATTTCACTTTTCACTGGCATGTGTGTGGTCTTGCAGTCCAAGCAACACTGTAGCAGATGTGAATGGCATCTTCAATCAGACAGACCCAATAGCCACTGACGTTTCACAAAGTCTGCAAACAGCTGTGTCTAACCCCAACAATACCTTCAACCTCACTAGTGATACAAGCACTGTTCTTGTATGTCGTAAGTACATAGAGATTAACATCCTTCCTCAAATAAATGTATAGAAGGTAAATGCAAAGTGAAAGTTCATCGTATACCAGGTGCAGCATTTTTGTATAGATAGCTATATCTATACAAAAACCTGAAAAAAAGATCTTGGTAATATATCTGAAACATAAAACAACCTCAAGAGGCTTCACATTGTTAAAACACCCTCTTTTTTACTTTCAATTCCACACACAACAACTATGGCTCCAATTACAATTACCATCGTCCCAAATGTGTCAACCTCTGTGTCATCAACAGCTGCAGTATCAACACCTTCAGCAACAACTGCAGATTCAACAACTGGAGCAACAAACTGGAGCAACAACATCTCGTCTATATTGAAAATCAGGGCCTGCCCCTCAACTGTACTTCAAGTTAAAATAAAGGTTACAACTGTAGCACCAAATAGAATTGTGGGTGTTCAGGCAACCATACAACATACCTATCTACAAGCTTACAGTGACCATTCTTCAGAACAATTCCAAGCATTGGCATCTCTTCTTTTTGCCATGGTAAGTTTGAAATGTACTTCTGGTAAACACAATGAAGATGAATTATTGTGTACTAGACTGCTTTAGCATTTACACTGATTCGGATGGTAAATATTTCAACAGCCTTAAAAGTGTATTATGTTTTTCATTCCTCTCAGTACAACCAGATCTACAAGCAAGAATATGGAGCCATCTTCATCACCGTTCAAGTTATAAGTTTCAGGTGAAATACAAAATGTCACTCAACCTCACAAGTACATCTTCTTGTCTTTTTTTTAGCTGCATCTCCAGCAGACACATGATTTTACAACCTGTTGCAGATATTGCTTGATTGCCTGTTCTCAAGATAAAGCATGTTTCTTTATGAATAATGAATACTTCTGTGTGAACATGAATATGAGCTGTCATTAACATCAATCATTATTAACATGAACATTTTGGGTCCCTTGTCACTGCCCTGTGTGTTGTCATGCAGCCCTGCTGTAACAAGAACGAGCATTACTGAAGCAGATGTGAATGTCATCTTCAATCAGACAGCCCCAACAGCTTGTGAAGTTGCATTAAAGCTACAAGAAGCAGTGTCAAATTCCAACAATACCTTCAACCTCACTGTTGATGCAAGCTCTGTTATCATCACTCGTAAGTATGCAATGACACATGAGGCTAAGCCTGTCCCTTAAGTAAATGCATAGTGAATATAATTGCCATGGGAAGTTCATTACAGATGGTGCCTAAAGATCATCATATTAAACAAAATAAAACAAAACATGAAAATCACATTTCTGCAACATTTTTGGGATGAAAACATAATCTCTGTCTCCCAGCCTATCGGCCTGGGTGGAGAAAAAAGTTCCTTACCTTCAGTTAAGTTACAATCTTGTTTTCACAGGAGACCCCAACCCAACCACTGCACAGCCCTGCACAACTGCTGGTGGGAGTGTCGCTCCCACCACAGTTGCAAATATTACGTCCGCTCCCACCACAGTTGCAGTCGTTCCCACCACAGTTGCAGTCGTTCCCACCACAGTTGCAAACATTACGGCCGCTCCCACCACAGTTGCGGTCACTCCCACCACAGTTGCGGTCGCTCCCACCACAGTTGCGGTCACTCCCACCACAGTTGCAAATATTACGTCCGTTCCCACCACAGTTGCAGTCGTTCCCACCACAGTCAAGGTTGCTCCCACCACAGTTGCAAATATTACGGCCGCTCCCACCACAGTTGCAATCGTTCCCACCACAGTTGCGGTCACTCCTACCATAGTTGGAACTATTACGGCTGCTCCCACCACAGTTTCAGTCGTTCCCACCACAGTTGAGGTCGCTCCCACCACAGTTGCAAATATAACGGCCGCTCCTACCACAGTTTCAGTCACTCCCACCACAGTTGCCGTCGTTCCCACCACAGTTTCAGTCGTTCCCATCACAGTTGAGGTCGCTCCCACCACAGTTGCAGTCGTTTCCACCACAGTTGCAGTCGTTCCCACCACAGTTGAAGTTGCTCCCACCACAGTTGCAAATATTACGGCCGCTCCCACCACAGTTGCAGTCGTTCCCACCACAGTCGAGGTCGCTCCCACCACAGTTGCAAATATTACGTCCGCTCCCACCACAGTTGCAGTCGTTCCCACCACAGTTGAGGTCGCTCCCACCACAGTTGTAGTCGTTTCCACCACAGTTGCAGTCGTTCCCACCACAGTTGAAGTTGCTCCCACCACAGTTGCAAATATTACGGCCGCTCCCACCACAGTTGCAGTCGTTCCCACCACAGTTGCAGTCGTTCCCACCACAGTTGCAGTCGTTCCCACCACAGTTGAGGTCGCTCCCACCACAGTTGCAAATATAACGGCCGCTCCTACCACAGTTGCAGTCACTCCCACCACAGTTTCCGTCGTTCCCACCACAGTTGCAGTCGTTCCCATCACAGTTGAGGTCGCTCCCACCACAGTTGCAGTCGTTTCCACCACAGTTGCAGTCATTCCCACCACAGTTGAAGTTGCTCCCACCACAGTTGCAAATATTACGGCCGCTCCCACCACAGTTTCAGTCGTTCCCACCACAGTTGCAGTCGTTCCCACCACAGTCGAGGTCGCTCCCACCACAGTTGCAAATATTACGGCCGCTCCCACCACTGTTGCAGTCACTCCCACCACAGTTTCCGTCGTTCCCACCACAGTTTCCGTCGTTCCCACCACAGTTGTGGACGCTCCCACCACAGTTGCGGTCGTTTCCACCACAGTTGCGGTCGTTCCCACCACAGTTGCGGTCGCTCCCACCGCAGTTGCGGTCGTTCCCACCACAGTTGCGGTCGTTCCCACCACAGTTGCAGTCGTTCCCACCACAGTTGAAGTCGCTCCCACCACAGTTGCAAATATTACGGCCGCTCCCACCACAGTTGCAGTCGTTCCCACCACAGTTGAGATCGCTCCCACCACAGTTGCAGTCGTTTCCACCACAGTTTCAGTCGTTCCCACCACAGTTGCAGTCGTTGTTAAGAGGCTGACGTTCAGATCTATAGGGGAAACATTCACAGTTGACCTCTTTGATCCATCATCTTCTGCTTTTAAGGCTCGAAGCAATATGATAAAGGAGCGTGTAAGTAACACATGGTAGTGAAAATAACAAAAAAATATAATATTTTTCAACATTAAGAATGTAAATAAGTGATTTACTGAAAATGTCTTCTTTTTGATTTTAACAGCTTGAGCCTTACTACAGTGCAGAATTCAATACGTTCAAATCCTTGACAGTGATAGCATTCAGGTAATATGTCAATACAATACTTGCTGTTCAATTATGGCCAGCAGATCATGATTATTTAAAAAAAAACATCTTTGTTACCACATTTTCTGCCAGGTATTAATTCATTCATTCTTCCACCTCTGCCAGCGTTTTTTACCTTATTTTGAAGATCCACAGAGACCCAGGGAAGCCACGATGTGCACACGGATGTAAACACAGGCTGGGGGAAGGCTGGGGGAGGGGGTCGCGTCTATCCACTAGAAAAAAACTTTTTTACCGCGATTGTCCATTTTGTTGGCAGTTGAATATGGCTCGTTTTCACTAAAGAAAGAAGTAATACGAGCTACAGTAGATGTGTTTTTCTACATCTCATAACATACGAGTGGACGGAAGTAAATCTTTTTGGGATGACGTCACATCCGTCCATTCCTTCTTTCGCAGTCAAGGGATCATTCATAGGTTTCGGAAGAGCGCCCTCTGGTGTAATCACTGAAAATATGTTTTTTTTAAAAGGACGTATATATATTGTACGTCCTTGACAGGCAAGGGTCGGATTTTTGCAGGCAATGTGTCATATATATATATATATTTTTTTACTCAAAGTTTTTATCCCGCGATTTTTGTAACCCATTTTTTTCACCCGGTGCCAATTTCTTAAGTGATCTTGGGCGCTACACCAGCCCTACACCAGCACTACACCAGCCCCCCACAGCCTAGGGAGGCCAGGGCCGAGCTCATGCTTCCTTCAATGCATGAGAGCCAACTGACCTTCTTGTCACCTGACAGGGGGGAGTTTCCCTAGTAGGACGTAGCGCGTGGAAGGAACACGTTATTCCAACCAGTTCCCTTCCCCTCCATCAGGCGCCCCGGCTGTCATGGGGGAGGCGGTATAGCGACCAGGATTACTACATGTTTTTGTGAGAGTATTAACTACCCTAGGAGACACGGGGAGAACATGCAAACTCCACACAGAGTAGGCCCTTTCACCAACCCCACCTAGGGTATGGGCGCTGATGACGCGGAGGAGAAGACACACCCCCAGCGCCCACAGCGTCCCCGGCGGTAATCGAACCCAGGACCTTCTAGCTGTGAGGCGACAGCGCTACCGACTGCGCCACCGTGTCCCCTCAAATATATTTGTATGTAAACATATTGTTGTGATATTGTTTGCAGCAATGGATCAATCAACAATGATCTGGACCTATCATTCAGTTCCTCATCTGGCCCTACTGATACTCAGATTGCAACTGTTTTGACCACAGCAAAAAAAAACATCACAGCCTTCAACATCGAAACTGCCTCCATCGCTGTCGATGAAATACGTAAGCAAATACCTGAGTAAAAGTACAAAAGTATTGGTATCAAAATGTACTTAAAGTACCAAAAGTAAAAGTACTCTTTATGCAGAATGTCCCGTTTCACAAGGTAATATGTATCAAATGTATTCAAATCTTTTGAAAATAGCCGATCTACAAGCTCACAATGCGTCACATTGCAACACGTTGTGAGCTTGTAGATCGGCTATTTTCCAAAGTTTAAGTAGGGCTGAAGAGGTTAATGTATGTTTTGTAATTATAACCACTGCAGTTGCCTTTACAACTGCTGCCGCTGCCACCACTGTTGCCGCTGCCACCACTGCTGCTGCTGCTGCCACCACTGCTGCTGCTGCCATAACTGCTGCCACCACTGTTGATGCTGCCACCACTGCTGCTGCTGCCACCACTGCTGCCACCACCGCAGCTGCTGCCACCACCACTGCATCTGTCAACACCAACACCACAGTTGCGGTCGTTCCCACCACAGTTGCGGCCGTTCCCACCACAGTTGCGGACTCTCCCACCACAGTTGCGGACGCTCCCACCACAGTTTCTGTCGTTCCCACCACAGTTGCAGTCGTTCCCACCACAGTTGTGGTCGTTCCCACCACAGTTGCGGTCACTCCCACCACAGTTGAGGTCGCTCCCACCACAGTTGCAAATATTACGGCCACTCCCACCACAGTTGCAGTCGTTCCCACCACAGTTGAGGTCGCTCCCACCACAGTTGCAGTCGTTCCCACCACAGTTGCAGCCGTTTTCACCACAGTTGAGGTCGCTCCCACCACAGTTGCAGTTGTTCCCACCACAGTTGAGGTCACTCCCACCACAGTTGCAGTCGTTCCCACCACAGTTGAGGTCGCTCCCACCACAGTTGCAAATATTACGGCCGCTCCCACCACAGTTACAGTCGTTCCTACCACAGTTGAGGTCACTCCCACCACAGTTGCAGTCGTTGACACCACAGTTGCGGTCGTTCCCACCACAGTTGCGGCCGTTCCCACCACAGTTGCGGACTCTCCCACCACAGTTGCGGACACTCCCACCACAGTTGCTGTCGTTCCCACCACAGTTTCAGTCGTTCCCACCACAGTTGTGGTCGTTCCCACCACAGTTGCGGTCACTCCCACCACAGTTGAGGTCGCTCCCACCACAGTTGCAAATATTACGGCCACTCCCACCACAGTTGCAGTCGTTCCCACCACAGTTGCAGCCGTTCTCACCACAGTTGAGGTCGCTCCCACCACAGTTGCAGTTGTTCCCACCACAGTTGAGGTCACTCCCACCACAGTTGCAGTCGTTCCCACCACAGTTGAGGTCGCTCCCACCACAGTTGCAAATATTACGGCCGCTCCCACCACAGTTGCAGTCGTTCCCACCACAGTTGAGGTCACTCCCACCACAGTTGCAGTCGTTGACACCACAGTTGCGGTCGTTCCCACCACAGTTGCGGCCGTTCCCACCACAGTTGCGGCCGTTCCCACCACAGTTGCGGACGCTCCCACCACAGTTGCGGTCGTTCCCACCACAGTTGCGGTCGTTCCCACCACAGTTGCGGACGCTCCCACCACAGTTGCGGTCGTTCCCACCACAGTTGCGGTCGTTCCCACCACAGTTGCGGTCGTTCCCACCACAGTTGCGGTCACTCCCACCACAGTTGAGGTTGCTCCCACCACAGTTGCAAATATTACGGCCACTCCCACCACAGTTGCAGTCGTTCCCACCACAGTTGAGGTCGCTCCCACCACAGTTGCAGTCGTTCCCACCACAGTTGCAGCCGTTCTCACCACAGTTGAGGTCGCTCCCACCACAGTTGCAGTCGTTCCCACCACAGTTGAGGTCGCTCCCACCACAGTTGCAAATATTACGGCCGCTCCCACCACAGTTGCAGTCGTTCCCACCACAGTTGAGGTCACTCCCACCACAGTTGCAGTCGTTGACACCACAGTTGCAGTCGTTCCCACCACAGTTGAAGTCGCTCCCACCACAGTTGCAAATATTACCGCCGCTCCCACCACAGTTGCAGTCGTTCCCACCACAGTTGAGGTCGCTCCCACCACAGTTGCAAATATTACGGCCGCTCCCACCACAGTTTCAGTCACTCCCACCACAGTTGTGGTCACTCCCACCACAGTTGCAAATGTTACGACCGCTCCCACCACAGTTGCAAATATTACGACCGCTCCCACCACAGTTGCAGTCACTCCCACCACAGTTGCAAATATTACGGCCGCTCCCACCACAGTTGCGGTCGTTCCCACCACAGTTGCGGTCGCTCCCACCACAGTTGGAAATATTACGGCCACTCCCAGCACAGCTGCGGTCGTTCCCACCACAGTTGCGGTCGCTCCCACCACAATTGCGGTCGTTTCCACCACAATTGCGGTCACTCCCACCACATTTGCGGTCACTCCCACCACAGTTGCGGTCGTTTCCACCACAGTTGCGGTCGCTCCCACCACAGTTGGAAATATTACGGCCACTCCCACCACAGTTGCGGTCGTTCCCACCACAGTTGCGGTCGTTCCCACCACAGTTGCGGTCGTTCCCACCACAGTTGCGGACGCTCCCACCACAGTTGCGGTCGTTCCCACCACATTTGCGGTCGTTCCCACCACAGTTGTGGTCGCTCCCACCACAGTTGCAGTCGCTGTTAAGAGGCTGACGTTCAGATCTTTAGGAGAAACATTCACAGTTGACCTCTTGGATCCATCATCTTCTGCTTTTAAGGCTCGAAGCAATATGATAAAGGAGCGTGTAAGTAACACATGGTAGTGAAAATAACAAAAAAATATAATATTTTTCAACATTAAGAATGTAAATAAGTGATTTACTGAAAATGTCTTCTTTTTGATTTCAACAGCTTGAGCCTTACTACAGTGCAGAATTCAATACGTTCAAATCCTTGACAGTGATAGCATTCAGGTAATATGTCAATACATTACTTGCTGTTCAATTATGGCCAGCAGATCATGATTATTAAAAAAAAAACATCTTTGTTAACACGTTTTCTGCCAGGTATTAATTCATTAATTCTTCCACCTCTGCCAGCGTTTTTTACCTTATTTTGAAGATCCACAGAGACCCAGGGAAGCCACTATGTGCACACGGATGTAAACGCAGGCTGGGGGAGGGGGGTCTTGTCTATCCACTAGAAAAAAACATTTTTACCGCGATTGTCCATTTTGTTGTTATCGGCAGTTGAATATGGCTCGTTTTCACTAAAGAAAGAAGTAATATGAGCTACAGTAGATGTGTTTTTCTACATCTCATAACATACGAGTGGACGGAAGTAAATCTTTTTGCGATGACGTCACATCCGTCCATTCCTTCTTTCGCATTCAAGGGATCATTCATAGGTTGCGGAAGAGCGCCCTCTGGTGTAATCACTGAAAATATGTTTTTGCCAGACCCAGGGGGTCGGGCCTACATGAAGCTTTGTCGGTCCCCCTCTCCAAACGTTTTCGTCCATACATGGGCATAAAAGAGGTCTGTCTTCTGTCCTCTTTTTGATTGGCCAAGTTTAGCGTGATGTAGTGCTCTGATCTTTCAACCAATAGGGGTCTGGCAGTACCAGGTCTCCTGGTTCCCTTGTTTTTAAAGGACGTATATATATTGTAACGTCCTTGACTGGCAAGGGTCGGATTATGGCAGGCAATGTGTCAAATATATTTGTATTTAAACATATTGTTGTGATATTGTTTGCAGCAATGGATCAATCAACAATGATCTGGACCTATCATTCAGTTCCTCGTCTGGCCCTACTGATACTCAGATTGCAACTGTTTTGACCACAGCAAAAAAAAGCATCACAGACTTCAACATCGAAACTGCCTCCATCGCTGTCAATGAAATACGTAAGCAAATACCTGATCTAACCCCTTCAATCCGGGACAGCATCTGTGTCATTTTAGATATTACTATTATTTATATATAGCAACATACGTTTTTCAGAAAACTGTTTTTCAGGAGGCGTTTTTACAATCGGCCTCTGGTCTAAATCGGCTAAACAGGCTAAAATTAGGACAGTGCTTCTCAACCTAAAGTAAGGGCCTCCAGTTTGACATGCAATAGCAGGCGTGCTGGAAGTCATTTATATCGGGGATGGGCTGGGCTGGCTGTGCGTCACACGCACGCGCAAATTGTATAAGGTTTTTCTTTTTCACACAATGGCGTGTTCAGCATGCAGTGCATAATGTACCACGCACACGCACAGACACACACATACACACACACACATACCCACACATACACGCACACACACACACACACACACACACACACACACACACACACACACACATATACTACAAAGACAGTGTTCTATTTCACCATGTGTTGGATTTTACAGTTACTTGTATTGGAAATAAAAGAGCCTGTGTATTATGCAATCACAGCAGCTAGACGGTCAATGACACACGCACACATTAAACCCAAAAAGGTCCAATAAGCCTCAGTTACAAACAGGGGTGGAAAAAGTACTCACATGTTTTACTTAAAAGGATAGTTCACCCAAAAAAAAATGTTTCTTCTATCGATTAGTCACCCCATGGAGACTTGAATTCATGGATATTCTTTTGTTTTGGGTGAACTATCCCTTTAAGTAAAATGATAAATACTGCAATGTAGAAATACTCTGTTACAAGTGAAAGTATGGAATTCAAAATTTACTTGAGTAAAAGTACAAAATATATACATATGTTTATCAAAATGTACTTAAAGTACCAAAAGTAAAAGTACTCTTTATGCAGAATGTCCCGTTTCACAAGGTAATATGTATCAAATGTATTCAAATCTTTTGAAAATAGCCGATCTACAAGCTCACAATGCGTCACATTGCAACACGTTGTGAGCTTGTAGATCGGCTATTTTCCAAAGTTTAAGTAGGGCTGAAGAGGTTAATGTATGTTTTGTAATTATAACCACTGCAGCTGTCTTTACAACTGCTGCCGCTGCCACCACTGTTGCCGCTGCCACCACTGCTGCTGCTGCTGCCACCACTGCTGCTGCTGCCATAACTGCTGCCACCACTGTTGCCGCTGCCACCACTGCTGCTGCTGCCACCACTGCTGCCACCACTATTGCCGCTGCCACCACTGCTGCTGTTGCCACCACTGCTGCTGCTGCCACCACTGCTGCCACCACTGTTGCCGCTGCCACCACTGCTGCTGCTGCCACCACTGCTGCCACCACTGTTGCCGCTGCCACCACTGCTGCTGCTGCCACCACTGCTGCCACCACCGCAGCTGCTGCCACCACCACTGCATCTGTCACCACCACCACCACCGCTGCCACCACAGAAGCGGTCACTGTTAAGAGGCTGAAGTTCAAATCTTATGGAGAAACATTCACAGTTGACCTCTTGGATCCATCATCTTCTGCTTTTAAGTCTCGAAGCAATATGATAAAGGAGCATGTAAGTAACACATGGTAGTGAAACTAACGTTAAATGTTTTTTTTTAAAGATTCATTTTTTAATATTAAGAATGTAAATAAGTGATTTACTGAAAATGTCTTCATTTTGATTTCAACAGCTTGAGCCTTACTACAGTGCAGAATTCAATACGTTCAAATCCTTGACAGTGATAGCATTCAGGTAATATGCCAATACGTTACTTGCTGTTCAATTATATACGTATATATATTGTACGTCCTTGGCAGGCAAGTGTTGGATTTGAAAGGACGTATATATACGTCCTTGGCAGGTAATATGTCAAATATACTTGTATTAAAAAACAATGTTGTGATATTGTTTGCAGTAATGGATCAGTCAACAATGATCTGGAACTATCATTCAGTTCCTCGTCTGTCCCTACTGATACTCAGATTAAAGCTGTTCTGACCACAGCAAAAGATGAAGTCACAGCCTTCAACATCGACACCCCTGTCAATGGTAAGCAAATACCTGATCTAACCCCTTCAATCTGGGACAGCATCTGTATCATTTTAGATATTACTATTATGTATATATAGCAACATACGTTTTTCAGATAACAGTTTTTCAGAAGGCGTTTTTAGAATCGGCCTCTGGTCTAAATGGGCTAAAGAGGCTATAGAACAATGCTTCTCAACCTACAGTAAGGACCTCCAGTTTGACATACATTAGGCCAGTGGTTCTCAAACTTTTTTAGCTCATAGGGCACCGTAAATAACCTTTTCATCCACGGCAGATTGAAAAAAAACTTGGGGGAACATTCGCCAAAAATTGCAGATTTACAAGCTGACCAATTTCGGCAAAGAGATTTGGTGTAGGTCGAGAAAAGAATACACCAAGTACAGTTCAACTCAGGTCCATGTTACTAAGTCTAGAGGGTTTAAGTGTTTAAACTGAAGTGATATTAATAAATTCCAAATATTATAAAAGTATTCTGTGGCACCGTTGGACTTGCATCACCGCACCGCATAGGGTACCACAACACCCACTGTGAGAAACGCTGCATTAGGCCACTCAAACCCATTTGACATGTTTTTTCTATTTTCTTTTTTATCTCCGAGACACCCTATACTTTAAAATGTCACCAAACGGAGCCTAAGTGTCCATTTAGTTCCTAAATATCAATCATTTATCTGGGGCCCCCTGGAACCCCCTCAAGGACCCCTGGGGGTCTACAGACCCCAAATTGAGAACCAGTGCATTATAACAATTTTGGTTTTGATATAGCATGCTTTCTTTTTCTTCTTGTTTTACAGAGGTTACGAGTGGGGTGAGCCATAATAAGATGAGCATCTTCACCGCATTGTCTCTGGTGGCGTTGGCATGGCTTGGCACGGCCTGGCAGCTATAGACTGACTTTACCAATCTCTGATTAAAGTTGTAGACTATATCTAAAAATACAAAACCTCTAAGCTCTTTTATTTTTTTGCCTTTGATAAAAACTTTTGTGAAGGAGGCCGATGCACACCCCAAGGGTTAGCGACAGGTGCGTAAAAGTCAAAAATGTACAAATTATGGAGGAGATCTCTGATGGTTTAGATCAAAGAATGGGACCCGCACACCGTCTGGATCTTGCAAAAAAAAATTAGCTCTTTATTTATTCGACGTTTCGGTCGTTAGACCTTCATCAGGACAGACTATCAGTCTGTCCTGATGAGCGGTGTGCGGGTCCCATTCTTTGATCTAAACCATCAGAGATCTCCTCCATGCCTTTGATAAAAAAAAGTTAATATATAAAATGTGATACAATGTAAAAATGTATGTTGCATGCAGGCCATGGAATATATTACAGCAAAGCAATGTTTACTTATTTATTTTAACTCTCCGTGAGGCTATTTTTTTCCTTTTTTTCCCCCAGAAGGGGCAGGCTAGCGCAACTTTGGAATCACCCACGGTGCCTCTTAAATGGAAGGGACAGATGGATCACTGTCAAAAAACCTCCCTTCCGTCCGCTCCCATTCTATCTCCTTGATAAAAAAAAACGGATCTCTGTAACTTTTTACAGTGGAGAAAAACAGTGGAGAGACTCACGCGAGTCTCACGCGACTCGCGTGAGAGATGTTATTGTTCCAGGCGTTAGCCTGGACCATCCACCGTCGTACACGCATCCATTGTTTACATCCGGGTGCTCGTGGTCGATTCTACAGCTCTAAACAGCGCAGCGTAAACGCTAGGAATGCCAGCACTAGATGTACCCTGTTTTAATAAACCTCTGGCACCGAATGAGTTAATAGTTTATTTATTATGCAATAAAATTGCATTCATATTTATCATATTGATGAATATTGAGTGTATTCTGTGACAGTAATTGTAATTGTGTACAGTTTATTTGAGCAACGATTCATCTTCATAATGGTCGGAATACATTTGCACAATGTCTCGTTTTATTGTTATACAGTATGTGGGGTGTATGAATGAAAGTTAGCATCCTTGCTAACTCTGATGTATTTACGCTATATTGCCACTCTCTACTGTTGTAGTTTTTGATGCTGTGTTCATAAATATATATATACTGACCCGCCCCAAATGAACAAATAAATATGTCTGTGGTCTGTTTGTGTTTGATTGATCAGAATTGAGAAGTGAAGTTATTGAAATGTAGAAATAAGACAAAGTGATGTGTCTTTATTTCATGGTTGCATATCGTCTCTGTCGGGTGCAAACATCATTATGTCCAAAACTGTTACTTTTCAGTATTCAAATTCCAAAATTCCTAAAGTAGCAGATCTACAATTTTTTCAAAGATTTGCACAAATGTTCACGATTTTTTTAAAATAGCACATTAGCTCATAGCACAAAGTGTCACACTATTGATTGATTGATTGATTGATCGAATATTGTATTAGACAGAAATGTAAAAACAGCACGAGTACAGTCAAACACTTTGTCTATAAGGATAACACCAAAAAAGTACTTGTGGTCTTTCCATTGGGGTCTTAGGTATTCAATTCGTCAACATATTAAAAATAGCACCAAACATTCAATATCATCGCAAATATAAGACACTATATGTACACAGTAGGAAAAAGAAGGGGGGGGGGGGGGGTCGCCTGGCTAAGGTGAATTTTCAGCGCTGTTTTAAAGGAAGCAAGTGAACCACATTTTCTAAGGGATGGGGTCAGGGAATTCCACACTTGGGTGGCAGTGCTGTAGAAGGAGAATTTACCCATGTTTGTTCTAAAGGTGGGTGTTGTTATTGTGGCTGTGGGTGTCGCTAATTTATTGGAGGTATTTTTAGTCAGATATGCAGGTATTGAGGGCATTGAGGGCAAAAATTTCTTCCAAGGCAGGGAGACAGGCGGTCGCATGTTTCTAGCAGAGAGGCGAACTGCCCTTTCCTAAGGAGTTTTTGCCAAGGGGGCGGGGGGGGGGGGGTGTTCTTTCATAACAGATAGGCTATACTCTTTAACCTTCGGTTTTAAAATGAGACCAATGCGTTGTAATTACGCTCCCAAATCCATATCGCCTGTTCTCTCATAGTTTAATGTTAACAGCCGATTGATACGTAACCAATCTCATGCGCACTGTGCACTGCTGTTAAATACCAAAACACACTCCCCAAAACACAGTCGTCCCGGGCAAATCCGGCGGTAGGCTATTCACCTGGCATTCTTAAATGTAACCTCAGTAAACTAGCCTACTATGCCTAAACCTAACCTTATTTCTAAACGTAACCTCAGTAAAACGGTGCCAAAACCTAACCTTATTCCTAAACTTAACCTCAGTAAAACTATGCCTAACCCTAAACTCATTTCTAACCTTATCCTCAAGTAAAACGAATACAAGAAAATAGGGGCGAGTGTGTTTTGGGGCGAGTCTTCTGGAGGTTTTTTAGCAGGCGAAAAAAGAAAAGCCACCGGCAACATGTAAATTGGAACGTCGTCTGTGTGGACTGTGGAGCATGTGTATGGATATAATCTGCGGGGACAGACGATATAAAGTCGGCTAATGTTCTCTGTCTGTTTGCAACACAGCAGAATGCACACGACGCAGTCTGTGATTACTCTGATGCGGCGGGGGGGAGCAGTGTGCTGACTGACACACATGGCTAATATGAATACCATGGTGATTTTAGCCATAAATGAGCTCCGGGTCCAGTATGGGTCTGAGACCCGGTCAGACCGGGTGTAGTACATTTGGATTATCCTCGGTTCGTTTCGGAACGGGTCCAGTTTGCCTCGGTCCCGTTTCGGGCCGGGTCCAGTAATTTCGAATGTTTTCTCGGTTCCGTTCGGACCGCTCTCCCTCGCGATTGAGATCCTTTTGTTATTAAAGAAAGCCTCTGAGCTTTATTAGCCCCACACACACATACACACACACACAATAACGTTTCTGGGTGTATACTGCTTGCGTTTAAAACAAAGTCTGCTTCACAACTTTTCACTGTTGATGCAGCTATTTGTCTGCTGCCGACATAAGAGGGGCTATAGAGCTTTATTACTACTTTATTCCTAAAATAGCAGACCTACAAGCTGACAACGCGTCGTGGATGCGACGCATTGTGAGCTTGTAGGTCTGCTATGTTTTTAAAGCATAATAAATAAAAAAATAGCATACTGGATTAAATGTATATATAATATAATAATACAGTCCAGGTCCAGGGTCTTCAACGTTTTTCAGGTCAAGGACCCCTTAGCTGAGAGAGAGATTGAAGTATCCCTTCAAACATAAGTTCCATATAATAAATCATATCCCATACTGAGATGCAGAATTATGTGGAGCTGAGCGGCAGGTAGTGGAAAATCCCCAGGCAATTCCCTCCAATTTGAATTTGCTATTGATGTGTTGATCAAGTCAACCCTTTAAGGTCCTGGTCTTTGTTCTGGAGCAGAAGCTCCCCGCTTTAAGTGAGAACCAAAACAAGTCGCTGAGCCAAGACTTTTGTTACCAAGTGGTTGATTATAATACTATTGTCCTAGTGTATACAGACTGTTTGAAGCTCGCCCCCCTGGAGTCCAGGAGATGCTACCCCCGTCTTGCGTTTGAACAAACAGAGTCATTCTTTTGTCTTAATTTGAACGGATTAAAATACCCTTTGTTCCTTCCTGGGTGTTGGCCACAGACAGTGAATGCATAGTGACAGAGGACAGAATGTCTACAGAAGAACTTTAAGTTTGGCTTTAACTCTGTCAAGTTGAGTAAGACTATGTACATTGTACACAATACTAAGAGCCTTTTAAATGAGTAGTTGAAATGATTAAAGTCTTGCTAACTATGACCTGTGTTGTAAACAAAGAGAAACATCAGTTAAGGGAAGTGGTCAGTCTTAGAGTGACTGCTGGGTTTTATTTGACTCATTGTATTCTAACTGCTGTTTGCAATCATGAAAGTATATAGTGTGTGGGCTTATTATAAAGCTTAAGAGATGTTGAACAAGGATTACTAAACAAGGTTTTGTGCAAAAGTAAAGTTTGATAATTGGACATAATACAAGTTGGTACTTTGTAAACTCATGCAAATCAGAAAGCGGGGGGGCTCGGCCACGACCCCCAGTATCATGTATTGTGTTGAGATTGGCTGACAAAAGGAGTAAGGGCGGGACTTAACTCTTTGGCCCTCCCATGTGAGCCAGATTTGAGACAGTATAATTATTGTGTTTGTATGTGAATGCTGGGCGCTGCTGAATCAGACCTTAAACCTGGCAGTCTGCCTGTTGGGTGGAAATAAAATGATACCTAACTGAAAACCTTGGACTGGAGCTTCCCTTCTTGAACCTTTCTCCAGGAGACTGATTACAGCCACTCTTGCGATCAGAAATATACATCAGAAATGGCGTTTGTCGGCAGTCGTTTTACTATTTTTTCCTTCTTTTTTGGAGGGAAGAATATGCGAAAAGGACCTTGTTTGTTTGTTTTTGGTTTTGGGAGTGATTGGCTGGTGTCCTGGGAGTTTTTTTGGGGGGGATCTGGGCAAGGTAAGTGTTTTGTGGCACGAATAGCTTCTAGGACCGTTAAAAGCCTGGAAGCTACTAAGTTCTATTTATACCTATTATAACAAGTAATAGGCCTTCATGTTTCAGACTCATTTAAATGGACTGGTGTTTTGAAAAATTGTGTGTGTCCGATATGCGTTTATGGACGACGCACTAAGTTGATTGGCCGCCTGGACCCGGGCGTGAGGACATAATTCGGCACCTTTTTACTGATTTTGACTGGTGCTTAGTGACAAATTGTGTGTGTCCGATATGCGTCTGGAACGCACTAAGTTGATTGGCCGCCCGGTGAAATGGACCCGGGCGTGAGGACATAGGTCACCACCTTTTTACAGTGTAAATAGATTTTGTAGTGTCTCTGACAAACTATAATAAGGCGATAAAATGTTTGGTCTTGAGATGATTGTTTTACATTGGTACGGCGGTACAATATATATAGTAACAGGGCGCGCTGGTTATGCGCACAGGGGAACGTAGATCCTTTGTGTTATATGACTTAGCGTACCGTGATATTATAGTGAGACTGTGGGTGATCTAGGATCAGGAGCCGGGCCTCTGCTCCATACCCTTTCCGATACCTCTGACCGGTGTTTTGACAAATGGTGTGTGCCCGATATGCGTTTATGGACGACGCACTAAGTTGATTGGCCGCCTGGACCCGGGCGTGAGGGTATAAGTCAGCACCTTTTTACTGTGTTTGCGGACTTTGAAAGGTCTAGTCCACAGGTCCCGGTTATAAGATCTGAATATTTGTACAGATGTCCAGATACACCGGCGCGTGTCGAACTTCGTGAGTCGATTGCCCGTAAAATGCCTGTGGTTTTATTAATGATGGAAATGTGATTAAATGAAATGGGACTTGAAGTGGCAAATAGTACTTTCTTTGAAGCCATTATTCGAAGGTTGAAAACCGCGGGTGTCATAGACGACTCGTTAAACCCGGATTTTTCCCTTGAAGGAAGTGCTGGCGGTCGCTTTATTTTTTGTATTGAAAGTATAAAAAGTTAATGTTTTTGGCGGAGTTTGTTGATAAGGTTGTTTTGGTATGCGGTTGCTTGATGAGTGTTTTTTTTCCCTGAGCACTTGGATATCTTGTGATTGTCAGAAGGTGATTTCTTGTGTGGACCTTTTGTTTCTATGTGTTACGTTCGTAATGCGGCTTTCCTTGGTGATCGTTCTGCGACTCTTGCAAATAGTGCGTGGATTTTGGATTGGCAGTGGTGATGCTTAAGTCCTTATTTGGTCATTTCTTTGGGCTTTTCCGGTTTGCTGGCAGACGCGGCGGGCCGGTTTTCGTCCTTCATGTGCTTGTGATGAGTTCTTACTTTGTGAATTGGCTACGTTTTGTAATGTTGTTGCAGGCGGTTAGTTCCAGTATGGTTTTTAAATCGGTGATATTTGTGGTGGTGCCACAAATGACTTATTGATGGGCTTTATGGTCCACTTGTGGCGTCAGGGCTCTTCGGCTGTGTGCTACTCTCTTAAATTATCACTTTCGTGGTAAAGTTGCTTTCTTGTGATGACTCTTTGTTGTGAGTGTGTGATACTTTCTTAAATTATCACTTTCGTGGTAAGGCTGCTTTCTGGCATTTTTGTGAGTGCAGTGGTGTGGTGTGGAGATTTGGGTGACCAGAGGCTGCGCGCGGTGGAGGCTGGGAGCGTCTGGTCATTTTTACTTTGTGTGTGAGTACGCTGTGGTTCGGGAGGCGACGTTGTGGTATTATGGCTTTTCGGCTGTGGACTACTATCTTAATTATCACTTTTCGTGGTAATGTAGCCTTGGGAGTTTCTCCTGAGTGGTGATGTGTGTGATTAAGCCGTGTTTTCTGCGTGTGAGTTGTGTGTGGGTATGTGAGTGGAGAGGTGATGTGAGTTGTGAGTATATATGTGCGTGTGTTGTTTGTGAGTATTGTGTCTTGTGTATGTGGTTTTATTTTTTTATTTTTAGCTGGATTTTGGGAGTTTTTCGGTGCTTCTGTGCGTGAAATAGCTTGACTCCAGTGCTGATTTTTAGGTGTTGTTAGTTACAACACATTTTTGTTAAAAGTATTGTAAAGAGGGGAGAGATATGAATCTACAAAGGAAGACAGTAAAAACTGAAGTTAGGAAAAGGATAAATTGGAATATTACAGTAAAAAGTGAATATAGGAAAATTTGAATGTTGGGAACAAAGGTTGAATGGGGATTGTGCTTTATTCATGACGGTTTAATTATTTGGCAGATCCTTAAAGTATGATTGTGATATGCTGTCCTTTGTTGTGTGAAATCGAGGTTTTTTTCCTGAGATATATGACCTGGGTGTGCACGCCTGGGAGATTACGTTACTTTGGCCAAGAAACGGAATCGTTCGTATATTTTCTGGGGAAGGGCTGAGTTTGATCACAGCGGGGAATAGCGTGCCATGGCCGTATTCGGATCGGTTAAAAAGTGCCTAGAAATTGAAGGACGGGGTGTTCGCGACACAGACGTGCTTTGACTGATAGACACATTATTTAGTTGAACTGACCCATGAATGAAGCGCAGAGGAAACTGATTTTAAAAGTAAGGTTGTGGTTATAATAGAAGGTTAAAATGGAGGACTTATTAAGTAGAAGTTTCACAGGCTTTCTGGATACAGGGGTTCAAGGGCTCATTCTAAAAAGCCTTTGAGCAATATGTACCAGGGAGATTTTGTGATCCTATTTTTGTTACAGTGATTTTAGTTTATTTTTAGGAAATTGTAGAGCAAAACCATTGTGGCCCTCTGAAGAGGAATCACACTTTTTCTTTCATGTTATTCTTGAGAACACAGCCTTTTCTCTTTTGTGCTAAAATGTGATTATAAACTCTGCCTTAATTGAGTGACAGCTTGTTAAACAGGTCTCAGTCTGAGCCATTTTTCCTTTTACATACCACGAATCGAGTAATATTATAGGGCTTCGATAGTGGGCTAATACCTAATTCAGTGGCTCACCACTGGGACTGACTAAATAGGCTGAAATTCGTTTGTCGGAGGGAACATTTACAATAACCAAAGCACCATATAAGAGATGTTCTGTGCCCTTCTTGAGAGTTACCATGCGTTCTGTGTTCTTGTGTCTGTTAGGAGTCAAAAGCTGAGAGAAATAGCGCATTGGACCACGGAGTGCAGATTTGAGGTGAGTGCTGGTTGACGATTGGTTACAGGGGTGAAAAGACACATTTTCTGAGGCAGACCTAAGTAATTAGTATAGTTTTTAGTAAATGGCAGACCTTGAGGGCCGCAATAAGCGTCTGGGGAGGGTTTACCCTCGTGCTCAAGAGGCCAACGATAGGTTAAAGATAGTAAGATTAGTTAATACTTGATAGTCAGATAGGGAGGTCTATGTTCCATTTGTTTAAAGGGATATACACCCTTGTGACGGTAGATCACCAGCACTGATCTTTGTAAATCTGTACTTAAGTAGAATAGATCTGAGTAGGCTATAAGCCGTGTAAACATTTTGAAAATATTGAGAGTAAAAATTCTGGTATTACTAAAACATAGAACCCAGAGGGGTGATGCTTATACAGAGATTATCATAACGCAAATGTTGAAGTATTGTTAGGTAAATAGAGTTAAAAAGTTGCTAAAACAGTGAAAAATGGTACTATTAGGAAAATGCTAAAACGTTCTGGTCCATGAGTAACAAATGAGAATCATTGTTTGTAAAATATCACAAGGAGGGAAAGAGCAATACAATAGATTAGGATGTGAGATTGAGCCAGAGTAATTTATGTAGGAATAAATTGACTAAAACATAGCTGAAATATGATATTTGTAGAAGGATGTCTATTTTCTTAGGACAGAGTAGGGAAACTTTTTCCAAATCTTTTCATGCCAGGAATGGAGAAAGATGGAGAAAGTTGAAGACACTGATGGTGTGGGAGGAATTTGGCTGACATTCCAGAGGGGACATCAGGCTGAGTGGACAGCAGAGTTCTACAACAGCACGCCCCAGACCATGCCACGCCAGGTCCCTCAAAAAGTCCCACTCTAGACCTGGAGGCGTGGATCAGGCAGGAAACCAGCAGATGCAGCTCAACGGACCAGGAGCCGGGGTGAACCGTCAACCACTCATCCCTCTTCAGAGAGGAGGGTCCATGGAAGGCTGTCTGTCTACTCATCTCTACAGGAGTCAGGAGGTCTACTGGTCCCAGATGACAGCCGACGATTGGGTGCCTCAGGTCTAGCGGCGTCGAGCAGATGAGGAGCGGTGAACTACACCACTACAGGACGGATGGAGCCCATCCATCAAGCAGACGCTGGATGGTGGGGTATCTGAAAACCACCGATATACTGCAATGGTCCAGAATCCAGGTCTGGGCCTTCCAGATTCAACAAAGTTGCCTTGTCAAGATGAACGCCATACACTCTCTCCGTGGAGAGATGTTCCCCAGTGACCCGGGCAGGCTTGCAGAGAGATGCCCTGTAGGTGTCAATGAAAAATGACATCCAGCCCCCACCTCTTATCCATTCCCCATCACACTTTCCTCTGTCTCATGCCCCAAGCTGTGAACCGCTTCTGATTCAATGACTGCCCATTCCCCAGTAGAACTTGGACATTCAAGACGAAGACCTACCAGCGTTTTTTAGCTCAGGCGAAAAAAGAAAGAACAGAGATCATATCTGTGCGCGTGGACACTAAAGGACACTCTTTGTCAAAGTATGTTATATGATGTGTGTTGATCAAGTAACCAAATGACGATTGTTTTTCGGTTTCAGTTGTCTACATCAGTGGGCTACTAATGGAGATTCTTTTCAGGTTCGACAGATGGCTGGAGGAGACTTTAATCCAGAGTGTTTTAACAGTATTTTATTATTTCCAATGTTTGAAAGTTTGTTTATGGTAGACATTATTAAGTCTACCAAGAGGGGATTGAAGTATCCCTTCAAACATAAGTTCCATATAATAAATCATATCCCATACTGAGATGCAGAATTATGTGGAGCTGAGCGGCAGGTAGTGGAAAATCCCCAGGCAATTCCCTCCAATTTGAATTTGCTATTGATGTGTTGATCAAGTCAACCCTTTAAGGTCCTGGTCTTTGTTCTGGAGCAGAAGCTCCCCGCTTTAAGTGAGAACCAAAACAAGTCGCTGAGCCAAGACTTTTGTTACCAAGTGGTTGATTATAATACTATTGTCCTAGTGTATACAGACTGTTTGAAGCTCGCCCCCCTGGAGTCCAGGAGATGCTACCCCCGTCTTGCGTTTGAACAAACAGAGTCATTCTTTTGTCTTAATTTGAACGGATTAAAATACCCTTTGTTCCTTCCTGGGTGTTGGCCACAGACAGTGAATGCATAGTGACAGAGGACAGAATGTCTACAGAAGAACTTTAAGTTTGGCTTTAACTCTGTCAAGTTGAGTAAGAGTATGTACATTGTACACAATACTAAGAGCCTTTTAAATGGTAGTTGAAATGATTAAAGTCTTGATAACTATGACCTGTGTTGTAAACAAAGGGAAACATCAGTTAAGGGAAGTGGTCAGTCTTAGAGTGACTGCTGGGTTTTATTTGACTCATTGTATTCTTAAACTGCTGTTTGCAATCATGAAAGTATATAGTGTGTGGGCTTATTATAAAGCTTAAGAGATGTTGAACAAGGATTACTAAACAAGGTTTTGTGCAAAAGTAAAGTTTGATAATTGGACATAATACAAGTTGGTACTTTGTAAACTCATGCAAATCAGAAAGCGGGGGGGCTCGGCCACGACCCCCAGTATCATGTATTGTGTTGAGATTGGCTGACAAAAGGAGTAAGGGCGGGACTTAACTATTTGGCCCTCCCATGTGAGCCAGATTTGAGACAGTATAATTATTGTGTTTGTATGTGAATGCTGGGCGCTGCTGAATCAGACCTTAAACCTGGCAGTCTGCCTGTTGGGTGGAAATAAAATGATACCTAACTGAAAACCTTGGACTGGAGCTTCCCTTCTTGAACCTTTCTCCAGGAGACTGATTACAGCCACTCTTGCGATCAGAAATATACATCAAGATCAAGTAGGGACCCCCAGTAGGCTACATAGGCTTGTATAAAACTGTGTTGCAGACTTTCTTTCGTTTAGGCTGTTTCTGTAACCTCAAGAGGACACATTATGGAACCAAATGGACCCTGACGTGAAATAGGGCGCTAAATTCGCCTATAATAAACGTCAGAAAAGATCAGCATTCATTTTATGTTCTACTCCTAGTGTTGGTGTCAATATAAAAAAAAATATGGTTTATTGGGTGGGGGGGGGGGGGGCATGCATTTTCCTCCAGTCACTCAGGGGGGGGGGGGTGCACAGAAAAGTATTTGGAGGTTGGGGGGGAGGGGGCAAGGAAATAAAAAGAAATACATTACATCTGGACCCCCCCCCCCACCCCCCCCTGGTAACTAAATAACAAACAGTCCCTAACAGCATACATTTCCATTACAAATGAGGGGATAAATACATAAAATACTCCCCCCCCTCAATTACAGTACATTTAGGGCCCAATACAGAATATTTGAATACATTTAGGAGTAAATGACAGATTTCTTTGATATAGAGCTCTCCCACGCTCAGTGTTGCCATGTTCTCTAATTATAAGCGACATTGCCCTTGTTTTTCTGTGAAGGTACTTGTAAAGACTGGTGGTTGGGCTTTGCCCCTGTTTCTAAAACGTTGTTGATATTTGGCATGAGTTATTTGTTGATAGCTTGTAGATCTGCTATTTTCTACTACCACCACCACCACTAGTAATAATATTAATAACTAGAAAAAGTGCTCCTCGGAGCACAGGTCTCCACCAGGTCAGGTAGGTTATTATGGCCTCCTGGTGGCGCTATAATAGGCCAATGTGAAAAGGGTGGCATTTCTTCTTAGGCCTTTTACGGCAAACGGACACTTCATTCATGATTTGAGGCATTTTGTTCCAAAAATGTGTATTGCTAAGTTGTATGGATTTAAACTTGTAACAGAGTATTTCTATATTGCAATATTGGTACTTAACTTAAGTAACCACTTTGAGTACTTTTTCCACCACTGCCAAAATATATCGCCTATACATAGTAAACTATAATAGCTGTTCAAACGGCTTTTCAGGTAATAATGGTGCTTCAAGGTGATGCCTTCCTGTGCTATTGAAGTAGTGCTAATCACAGCATATGGAAGTTTCGAAGTAGTTCACACGTCTATTTACCCATAGATATGTCACACTTAATCAGTATTCACATTCCACGTACATCACCAGCGCAATAGAGATGGGATGTATGGCTCTTTTAAGGGAGCCGGATCTTGGCGATCCGTTCCTTTCAAAGAGACGTTCAAAAGACTGGCTCATTTATGGCTCATTTGTATATTTATATATATATATATTTTTTTATAAATGTATATAAATAAATAAATATTTTTATATTTATATCTCATAACATTATTTATATTTATATTATGTAAATATGATATAATTGATGTTATATCTATACAATAATACAACATATAACATTATGATAATATATTATATTTTAAAAATATATAATAATAATAATAATAATAATAGATTACATCATTAATACAATATTTATTATATTATAATATATCATATACATTATAATACATATTATTATAATATATGCAATTATAATATAACATTTTGTTACAATAATTATTTTAATATATCTCTGCTGTCCACCAGCAACCAGCTACCTCCAAAACGCTCATTTTTCAGGAAATGAAACAACAAAAAATATATATATTTTTTTTAGTTTTTCAGGATATGAAGAAAACCTTTTTTTTTTAAAAACAAAGCAGTACAGCCTCATCAAAGTTGGTATAATGACTTCATATATTGTCAGATACTTGCATGTATCATTATATTATCACCACTTTACCCAAATCCAGCTCAAGTGGAGTTAGGAGTCCGAAAAGCTGACAATAGCTCCAATTGCTGCTGAGGGAGAGGTTTCAAATGGGCCTAAATTCCTAAAAGCTAACAATGGATCTCCAAGCTCACAATGCATCACAACGTGTGAATTACGTAATGCCCTGATAAATGACACTTATTATATAGGCCTACAATAATAAACAGGACTTTAAATATTACAATAACGTTTGATTTGATTTGATTTATTTGCACAACATTTTTGTATACATTTACAGGACATGTTAGTTATTTCCGAGGGAAACATTATGTGATAGTTGTTGTGCCGGTGAGGTAAGAAACCCTGGAGGGCTTATGTGAGAACCTCACCGTTTACATTACATATAATAAGAGTTATTTAATATTAAAAACAAAGACAAAACAGAGAAAACAAAAACAAAAACAAAAATAAAATATAAAAAGTATATACATACTATATACCTATGATAAAGGGTATAGGACATCTGATAAAAAATAAAAGTACAAGACTGAGCAGAAGAGACAGAACAAAAACAAAACAAAAGCAAAAAGTATTGAACAAAGCAAAACAATTATGCTGTTACATATTTATGTGAATATCAGGATGAATTATTTGGAAGCTGGTCTAGTTTTCCATTTGGGTATTTAACTTACTTATTAGGCTTCTTTTATAGGTAGGTAGGGAGGATGTGGTAGCCACCAAACTGAAATGGGCATTCCATAGTGAAACCCCTTTGTACTTGACGGTGAACTGCCCCCTATTGGTGGTATACAGCGGGACGTGCAGTTGGTTTGCTTGCCTAGTGGGATATGGGTGAAAGCTGGAATTTGGCTGGAAATACAATTTGAAATGATCTGGGAGGTGGGTGTATTGGTATTTAGTTTTATATACGAATAGACATGTTTGGAGTACATTTATATTAAAGATTATATTGAGTGTTGAAAAAAGGGGTGAGGAAGGCTCCCGTGGATTAGAATTTGTGGCTAATCTGACAAACCTTTTTTGTAGTATAAATAATTTATGGAGACAAGAAGGATAGGTACTAGCCCTTACAATATTACAGTAGGTTAGGTAAGGATATATTAGGCTGTAGTAAAGGGTTTTTAGACAGGCTCTGTTTAAGAATGGGCTGATTTTTCTAATAATCCCCACTGATTTTGAGACCTTTTTTGTTACCTGGTCGATGTGTTCTTTCCAGCTTGCAAATGGTAGTGCAGATGAGTGGATAGGAAATGGAAACGAGTGAAATGCGTGGAAGCAAATGATGCTAGCTTTGCAAAGAGGGGTTCACAGAGTTGGAGTTTGCGTACAACTAGCGAGATAAATGCTCTGAACTCATTTCTTGTCACATTGCTCTCCTCATTAAATACTTCATAGATTTTAGAAATAGAATTACTTGTTTTCATAACATTAGCGGCCGTCAGTGCTAAGTTTGAGGTACACTGGATAGTTTTAACAGACTACGGGGAGAAAAACCTTGCTGTTTAGTTTGTTTATGTGCTGCTCCTCCTCTGTCTGTGTTCGTTCTCTGCGCAGTGCGCTCTGCGCTGTGCTGTGCAACAGCAGCAGGTGAGGAGAGGGGGGGAGTTGCGTGGTTTTGACAAACAGTTTGAGGATCCAATGGAGTTAGGAGTTTTTGTCAGAGGCGTGTTTTAATACTTTTCATTACTTCCTTCATTAGTCCATTTTTTTACACAGACGTAAAGGGTGTTCAATAGTGCTGAAAATGGAGTTAGCTGGTTCCTGCTGCACAACGACGATATAATAAATGTATATATAATATATAACATATGCATAATATATAACATATGCATAATATATAACATATCCCTCCCTTAAAAGAGCCATAAATCCCATCTCTACTCAAGGTTTTGTGACAATGACATTGGTTGAGGTACAACGTGCCACATTTATTTTTATATATATATATATATATATATATATATATATATATATATATATATATATATATATATATATATATATATATATATATATATATATATATATATGAATGAATGAATGAATGAATGAATGAATGAATGAATGAATTATTTTATTTAAGTGTCATGCCACCTCGTGGCCCATCCCTCATGGGATTATATGACACCTTTTCAGACAGTTACAATATTCACAAAAATAGTTTCATACACTGGTTACCGGTATTGCTGATCATATACAACAATTACCAACCGAACAAAACATAACATATATATATATATATATATATATATATATATATATATATATATATATATATATATATATACACACACACATATAATATCCATATTTATATTATTTATATAAATTATAAACATTTCTACAATCTCGTCTAGATGAACTCTTCTTTCTTTTCACTTGCTAGCATCATTTGCTTCCACGCATTTCACTCGTTTCCATTTCCTATCCACTCATCTGCACTACCATCAGTTGCTCACATTTACATACATTCCCAAACTATGTTATAACTACCAATGCCAACCACATCAATCACCTACAACACTGAACACACCCACTCTCATATTGGATATGTTATCCAATTAATTCTTGTTTATTGTTGAACCCTGTCTTCTACCCTGAGCCATCCTAGGCTAGCAACATTTGTGGGAAAAAGGTGGGTCATGGGCCCCAGGCCGAGAAGTAGTCAATTCAGTTTGTTTTGGGAGGTTTGAAGCCTAGTCTTTAGTGACATTGAGATGTTGGAGTACCAGGAGGTGCAAGCATAGTCAAAGAGGGGCTGAATGAGGGCTCTGGAAAGTGTCCTGAGAGCACTTTTGTTGACAAAAGAGTAAATTCTGCCCATAAATCTTGTTCTTTGATTTACTTTTTTGATCACCTTTGTTGCCATGCTTTCACCTGTCAGGCATTTGTCAAGAATACAGCCCAAATACGTAATCTCTTCTTAGCTAGAGATTACTGTGTCATAGATTTTGACCCTGAAATTAGCTTGTATATCTGCTATTTTTTAATAGCCAACGTCTAAAATATACATAAAGTGGTTATAATGATTGCTTGACTGATGACTGATGCTTAACTCATTTTGCTGGGGACCCCCTGGAACCCCATCAAGGACCCCTGGGGGTCCCAGGACCCCACTTTGAGAACCACTGACGTTTCAAATGTCAATTGTAATGTATTTAATTGTCAGTAGTCAATAATTACAAACATTATGAACAGACACAAAATGTGGTTGGCCAGGTAGAACCAGCCAACGACGAACGCAGGCGTTTTCAGTTATGGTAAGCCACCCGGCCCTCTGGTTACTGGGCAGCAGTAAGCCAATCCACGGAGGGCCTGGCTGGCAATCTGGTGAAGGGCAGCACCTGTCTTAATAACAAATGATACAGAGCAAAAGCGAAAACACACATACCCACACACCATACTGACAAACTGAAGGGTGCAACAGTCCTGGCAGACATTTTATCACAGGTCCAGGGCTACTTTTTTAGACACATGACAGATGACATGGCTTAGCTACTGTAATAACAGTTGCATGATCAGTTAAGAGCTAGAAAACCTCTGCCAACCAGGGCGACAAAGATTTCCCAGAGCCTTTTGAGAGCACACTGGCTTTGCTTGATTGACATCTTTGTTGACATTGGGTGGCACTTGTGTCAGATCTTCACAGCTCCACATTTCCTAATATATAGAACAACATAAATCGAGTTAACAATAGGCCAAGTATCCTTTACTGTCGCTTTTCTGTGTAACACTGATTGTTATTTTCTAGGCTGTCAGATGTGCATATTTGTCACCACATTCACCTCTTCACCACTGGAGGGCAGTATGAGCATGGTGTAGAAAAGAGATATGTCTCAAAGCTTCCCTCCATCCATAATGTTTTTTTTTTTTAGAACATTATGCCGCCATAAAAACAAATTAATGATATCACGATGAAATCAATCACAACAATCTTCATTGAATTTCAATGACTATTATTATGTGTGTCAACAAAGCTTCAAGTAAGCACCATGATGCATGTGCAGTTAAAACACTCTCAGAGAGAAGCTTGGCGTACTTCCATAATATTACAACTCTAATTGAATGTGGATTGTGGTCACCGGTGTCTAATCCGTCACCCTGCAGTACAATGATGTGACAATAGGGACCGTCGTCTCGGCTGTACTCTGCATTGTGTCATAGGATCATAGCAGACCACCTGGAGAATCGCTATGGTACAAGAGCAGGATGTGTGATGAGGAATTCATCTTGAATGAACCTGAATTAAGACTTAGATTAATATCGTCGTTGCTGTCGGGCAGAAACCTCCTATCTCCATATATTCTAACTTTTTGTGTTTTTTTCTCGTAAATGTATGCACTATTTGATCATACTAGCGTCACACAAAAGTATCAAAAGTAGCCGATCCGCAAGCTTGAAACACGGCAGGAAGCGATGCGTTTTGATCTGTTATTTTTGATACTTTTGAATTTGGATCCTGAAAAGTAACAGTTTTGGATATAATTAGGTTTCCACCTGACAGAGACGATGTACTTAGTTGCGTGCCGGTGTGTTGCACATCGAAAACAGCAGATCTACAAACTCATAATGTGTCATTATGCGACACGTTTGTAGATCTGCTATCTTTGATCTGCAAGTATAAATCAGGCAGTACTACTGTTCTAGTGATTGCTTGATTGATTGAATACTGTATTAGCAGGTGCGTTAACAGTACAGGTAGTACAGTCCAATGGTTATCAATCAATCAATCAAAGTTTATTTATATAGCACATTTCATACATCAAGTGCAGTTCAATGTGCTTCACAGAATAGGTTTAAAAATAACGATTAAAAAACCCGGAGGATAACAGCAAAAGAGGAAAAGAAAACATTTAGAATAAGACTAGGAAAAAAGAAAATAATAAACAATAATAATAGTAAAGCAAAGCAAAACAAATATATATATGTATAGAAAACTGGATTAATGCAGACACCTAGGTAAAAGCAATACTAAAGAGGTGTGTCTTAAGATTTCTTTTAAAAATGTCAACTGATTCGGTGACCCGCAGAGCCTCCGGCAGGCTGTTCCAGAGGCTAGGACCATAGTAGCAAAAAGCTGCTTCCCCATGCCTTTTTGAGCTGGCCTCCGGAACATCTAGGAGACCAGTGCCAGAGGACCTAAGGGTTCTGCTGGGAACATACCAGGAAATCATTGCAGACAGGTAGGCCGGGGCAGCTCCATGTAATGATTTAAAAACCAATAAAAGGATCTTAAAATCAATTCTAAAACTTACAGGCAGCCAGTGGAGGGATTTTAAAATAGGTGTAATGTGTGCTCTCCGTCTGGTCTTTGTCAGCACACGCGCAGCTGCGTTCTGAACGAGCTGCAACCGACTGACTGCTTTTTTGGGGAGACCAGACAGGAGAGCATTGCAATAGTCAAGCCTGCTAGTAATAAAACAGTGCATTAATTGTTCTGTATCAGCCTGAGATAAAAATGGTTGAACTCTGGCGATGTTTCTCAGGTGATAAAATGATAATTTTGTGACGTTTCTGATATGGGCCTCCATGTTTAGCTCAGAATCAAATATGACCCCAAGGTTTCTGACCTGTTCCTTGATGTTGGGTGTCACTGATTGGAGTTGAGCTGATAAATTTTCTCTGAGAGTCTTTTTCCCAATGACTAGTATTTCAGTTTTTTCTTTGTTGAGTTGAAGGAAGTTTTCTGCCATCCAGGTATTTATGTCGGAGATGCAGTTTACTAGGATGTTAATGGGATTTAGGTCATCAGGGGATACAGAAATATATAGTTGGGTGTCATCAGCGTAACTGTGAAAATCTATATTATGTCGTCTGATGACAGAGCCAAGTGGTAGCATATAAAGGTTAAAAAGAATGGGACCCAAAATTGAGCCTTGAGGGACTCCACAGGTCATCTTTTCAGTTTCAGAGGAGTAATCACCCAGAGACACTAGAGACTCGCGACCGGTAAGGTAAGACCTCAACCACTTGAGAACCGTGCCGGAAAAACCGACGTAGTTCTCAAGTCTGTCCAGGAGGATGTTATGATCTACTGTGTCGAACGCAGCACTGAGGTCTAGCAGGACGAGGACAGAGAGGTTGTTTTCATTTGCATTTACTCTCAGGTCATTTAAAACTTTAACTAAGGCGGTCTCAGTGCTATGGTTTGCTCTAAAGCCTGATTGAAATACCTCGAGCACATTATTTTTATTTAGAAATTCAATTAGCTGATTAAAAACCAACTTTTCTAAAATTTTGCTTAAAAAAGGAAGATTAGAGATGGGCCGGTAGTTGCTAGGAACCAAATAATCTAGTGTGCTTTTTTTGAGGATGGGTTTTATTATGGCGGTTTTTAGTGGGCCAGGAAATGTACCAGTGAGCAGTGATTGATTAATTAACCCTAATAATTCGTCTGATAGACAGTTAAAAACATTTTTAAAAAAGCTGGTGGGGATGGGATCAAGGGTGCAAGTACAAGATTTTAAACCAGTTACAACTTTTCTAAGAGTTTCTGTATTTACCGGAGTGAAATGGTCTAAGGTACAGGAAGGTGTATGAGTCCACTGAGAAATGTTGTTTACTGACCTTGTTTGGGTTATGTTGATTCTTATGGTGGTAATCTTGTCTCTGAAATAAGCGGAAAATTCATTGCATTTCGTCTGCGAGAGAAAATTACTAGGACTTATGGGATGGGGGTTTATCAGGCTGTCAATTGTTGAAAAAAGTATTTTTGGGTTGTCATGATTTTTTTGGATGATGTCTGAGAAATGGGCTCGTCTGGCTTCTCTGATGGCCTTGTTGTAGTTAGTTTGTTGCTCTTTGAAAATTTCATAATGGACTTGAAGTTTAGATTTTCTCCATCTGCGTTCTGCTTTCCTGCAGTTTCTTTTCTGTTCATTTACATGTTCATTTTTCCATGGTGGTTTTTGTTTAGAGGAAATCTTTTTTAGTTTGACAGGTGCAATGGAGTCTAGTGTTGATCTTAGTTTATTATTGAAAGTAATTACAAGTTCATCGACGGAAAAGGGGTGGGCGTAGATGGGGAAATTATTTATAAGCTCTGTGAATTTTTCAGTCGCATCAGGAGTGAGGTAACGCTTTTTCACAAGGCGATCGTTTTGGCCTAGGGGCACTGGTAGACACACAGTGAATTCAATACAAAAATGATCCGACAGTGCAACATTCATAACTGATAAAATATTAACATTGAGCCCCCTTGTGATAACCAGGTCTAGTGTGTGCCCACGATCGTGGGTTGGGCCACTCACATGTTGAGTGAAACCCAAATCAGTCAGTAAAATAATAAAATCTTTTGCGCTTTTGTCAGATTCAATGTCAATATGCAAGTTAAAGTCACCAATAATTATTATCTTATCATAATTTGTGTTTATGATAGATAAAAGTACTGAGAATTCTTCTGAGAAAACAGTTTTTGGGCATTTCTTTGGTGGTCTATATATAGTTATTGCTAAAACAGGAGACTGGCAGCTTAAAATGGAAGCATGGTATTCAAAGGAGTTAAAATCATCAAAAAATATATTTCTACTGTCTAAAACATCTCTGATTATGGAGGCTGTCCCCCCACCCTTTTTTCCCTGTCTGATAGAGTGGCTAAAGTCATAGTTCATCAGGGATGCTTCAATAAGAGCAGCAGATGCGTCAGTTTTTAACCAGATTTCCGTTAAAAATAAACAGTCCAGTTTTCGTTTTGAGATTAGATCATTGACTAAAAAGGTTTTTTGTTGGTTTAGGGACCTGATATTTAGAAGAGCCATTCGTATGTCCTGCAGTTTGTATGGTAGAGAAACATGCTGGGTAGGGGATAGCAGGGTGACTGTTTTTAAGTTGGAGGGAGTAAAACCATATGTTACAGTAGGGGTGCTTGATCTTCTTGGACGTCTATTTGTGGTTATAACTGGAATGTAAAGAATGTCTGTGTATCTGTGAGGCAACTCGCGTCTATGAGGTCCGAGTCCGCGGGAAGCATTTTCAGTGATCAAAGTGGAACCTAGTAGATAGGGACTGGGACCTATCTACTAGGTCCCAGTCCCTATTATGCTTAAAGGGTTCTGGTCCGGTTCTGATGAATATGAAGTAGTTCCGGTAGATTAGTAGATTTGGTGGGGGCCGCTCATTAAAAATAAATTAATAAAAAAAACTAGCATCATTTGTATTGTTGACCTATTTCTACCATATATTGCAGGTTTCGTTCAACTTCGACCCCTCTGTCACATGGTACTAATGTTTGTGTCCAGAATCACTGCGCCACGGCAGCCTACTCACGCACAAAATGTATGACAAAAAAAATAGTACCATGTGACAGAGGGGTCGAAGTTGAACGAAACCTGCAATATATGGTAGAAATAGGTCAACAATACAAATGATGCTAGTTTCTTTTATTCATTTATTTTTAATGAGTGGCCCCCACCAAATCTACTAATCTACCGGAACTACTTCATATTCATCAGAACCGGACCAGAACTCAGACCACGGGACTCGGGCAATCAATTAATACCTTTGCAACCACTACATTAATGGTAAGTATTTCCTACAGAAAATACTCAACAAATCTGAACTAACCCTTTAACACTAGCATGACTGGGGTTTCATTATCCTGCACACACTGCCTGAAAAACTGTCTTTTTGATCCCTAAATCAGGCTATTCTATTGGTCACTGTCTCCCCTCTGTGCTCCAGACGAGCTCACACCTTCTCCCCCAAACAGTGGGGGGTTCCATTGTATTCTAAATAGCTATTAACATCTCAATTGCACTCTGCTGAGTCAGTGAGCTCACTCACATATGTTGTTGCAGGCAGGCAGAAACATAATAAAATAGGCTAACTTGTAATGGTAACTGCAGATTCTGTATGTAAAATCTTTATTTAAAAAAGCGTATAAAACAGCTTGATCTGTAGCAGTACATTAAACTCTTGAGTGAAACATGGATATCCTATATGAAGCCGCTCTGTCTAATTACGTGACTGTCTCCATTGTCCAAAACACATGGATATCTCTTGACAAACCAATATTATTATTATTCATAATAATACTATTCACTTTATTTGCCTATTATGCCTAAGCATAAAGCATCTCCTTCTATCATCACTTTCCACGTCGCTGACAACAGCGCAACACATGAACACGTTGGTATGTTTCCACATGTGCCCAATCCTGCGCAAAATATCTGATCTACAAGCACAAAACAGTTGCTGCGTGACAAGCTGTATGCTTGTAGATCTGATCTTTTTTCCGCCACTTTGCAATGAAAGTGAGAGTTGAAAATGGGTTGCCAAATTTTGAGAGAGAAATAAGCTTGCAGGTCTATGATAATGTTACTGCATGCGTTGTGCCCTGAGAAAACAGTTAGACATGAAGCAGTAGGCTAGTGTGTATTTCTGTCTGTCTCCTATATGTCGTCATGATTTGTGATTTGTGTATGTGGGGATCTCATTTTTACTTCCATGTACTGTTTTTCTGTTTTTTTGTCTTACTAAATAAAGTAGGCCTACATTAATCAATCAATATCCCTTTTACTGGGTACAATGACTGAATTCGATGAGGGAGAATTTAATAAAACTGTCAAAACTAAGCATGTTGTATTTTCTAAGAATTGTGCAATGGTGCCATTTCATTCGTTTTTTATCCATTATTTTCAGTGCTTGTTTATAAAGTGACTTTACAATGACTGAATTCGAAAAAGAGTAACTAGTAAATAAAGTTTTCAAATAATTGTAGTGGAGTAAAAGTACAAGATTTGCCTCTGAGGTGTAGTGGAGTAGAAAATTATTACCATTATAATGTAATTATATATATATAATTATAATAATAATAATAGAAAGACATGAAAAACAAGCCCAAAGTCGCTTATAATAAGCAGACATGGCAACATAGAAACAGCGCTGCGCAGAGGTTTCTCTCTCTCTCGCTTTCTCTCTGCTACACTATAAACATGCTTTACACAATGCTTCGATGAAATACAGCATTTAGAGGTTAGATTTACGGGAGCAACACAGTTATATTTTATTATTATTTCATTATTAGTAGGTATTGGACTAATGAAGTCCCTTGGCCAGGCTGAAAATGCAAATCATCCATTAACTTGAACAATGAGTGTCGGCGGCCCGGTTTGCGGGGGTCTTGAGGTGTCAACTGCTCTTCTCTGGGGGAGAGCGGTCAATTTAGCCGAAATATAACGGCTGGGATGGTATATATGGTGTTTATTTCATATTTATAATACGTTTCAGGAAAGAAAAAAAACGGAGATGATTTGTAACAAATATTTAGGAAAAGTAATGAAAGGGGAACTTTCTCGGAGCTTCATGAGAGAAGTTAATCCACTTTCAATTCTCAAAATCGTCCAGAATGACCGGCTAGTCATGCGAGTGTTAAAGGACCACAATGTGTTCTCCTTTGCACTCAATTCCTCAGTAATATCATTAATCATCAGTAATCATTTCACAGTTATTATTACCAATACTAGATTATGCAGATAATATATATCAGAATACTTACAAATATTTACCCTCTTAATGTAACCTACAACAGTCTACAACATTTGTGCCCTTATAGAACCCACCACTGCTCTATGTATGAGTCTCTCAATTGGTTAACACCTAAATCTCGGAAGACATTCTCACTGGCTGTGATTTGTTTTCAAATTTATTTTCTTTAATTATCCTCATTATTTGAAACATCTAAGGCATGCTGAGCATCCTTTCTTTATTAGTCCCAAGAATTTCAAAAGACATTGGTCGACGCACATTCAAATTTAAAGCCCCATCCGATTGGCATAACCTACCAAGTTCACTTCTATCACCTCCCTTAATGTGTTTAAATAATCTATTTTCACTTACCTTCAAACACCCATGCTTCAAATTGTTCTTAATAATAGTTTTTAACAATTTTTCTTAACAATTGTTATTTCAAACTGTATCTAATGCATTGATTTATTTTCTAAGGTGCATGTGCATGTATGTACTAATATTATTATTTATTTCAATGTTAATATTTATACCCTGTTTGGGCCTGTGTCTGCATGTTTGTGTGTACTGATTTGTACTTTTATGGTTAGTTTTTGTGTTTATATATTTTATATGGGTATGTTCCATTATGAAGTTTGCTATCTTGGGGATGAACTTGTTATTGTGGGGTGGAAGCGGCTAGTTTTGGGAGAGCTCTTATCTTGTCTGTCTGCATGGATGTATTTTGTTGTATTGTTTGTGTATTGCATGCTTTGTTCATTTGTCGGGACCCACAAATGAACAAAGGACCCCCCTCGCAAATGAGATGATGCATCTCAAGGGGTTTATCCTTGTAATAAAGGTACTAAATAAACATATCATTTATACAATACCATACAACATATAATCACCTATGTTCGGTATCTCCTTGTACAATCAGTATGTGTTTAGAAACATAATCGTGGGAAATCACCTGTGTGGGTGAGAAAGAAACATCACGCAGGCACTGTTTTGCAGACTTTTCTTTCATGTGTTTTAGATCAGACATTATGGGATGCAAGGTTAAAGTTCATTAATTTAGACTGAAGTGATCACTGATAAATAACATTTACACAGAACATTAACTGAGCCAGGACCAGTTTATTTTTACGAAAAGACTAGCCATTCCAGATTCGGTTTATTATAAGAAAAAAAACTATCTGTTCCAGGATCAGTTTATTATAAGACATGACTAGCTGTTCCAGGATCATTTTGTGATTATAAAACACTATATTGTGCTGATCAGATTAATGGCCACCAAATTATGTCCATTTGAAATGTTAAACACCACATGCTGTAGACCCTGGTGTGACTATTCTCATGACAATGTCTGTGTATGACACAGACACATGTTATTATTTATTTATGTATTTATTTATGTATTTATACATATTACTATATATGTATATATAGAGTACATTTATATTGCAGTAACATGTTACTTTTACCATGTTACTTACCGACACTGGTACCACCAAAGTCTTTGATGTGTCTTTGTAATCAAGTTGTACCGTTGTACAGGAATATTATATGTGGAATAATATTGAAGAGCAAATGGCCATAAGTCTTTTGAATCTGAGTTTTATGTTGTAACTACTAAACAAATGCAAAAACAAGTGTGAGATCACAACACCAGGATATAGTATATACAATAAAAAATAATATATGCAATCTGCTTCTAGTGAATAATATTGTATTTTTTGATTTATTTTATTTTCAAGCATTTACAACATGATGCAAGTCTTGCCGCTAGGTGGCGGCAGAGAGGAACTAATGCCCAGCAACCCCAGGGCATGGAAAACGCACCACACTGTAAGATCAAACAGTAAAGGATTGATGAATAATATGGTAAGTGTATTACTGCAGACAAGGGGTCCTCAAAGTGGGGTCGGGGGACCCCACTTTGTTTTTCCCACTATGGAGAGTGAGTGTCCAAGGAATCCAGGGAGACAAAACAATGTTGATTGTATGACCTACAGTTCAAGAGTTATTGGCCAAAGCGTGAAATGAGCTTTTGTAGTGCCACGTGCAAAATGTGCGGCGTAGGTTCTTCCTGTTAACATCGACACGCTGTGAGCTTGTAGATCGGCAATTTTAACTTTAAAAAAAAAAAATCACACTGTTTCACAAATCACACATTAGGACACAATTCTTCAGTCGTGAGATAAAATTTTGCTTTAATCCATGGGGACTGCAGTTTTGCACAGAACCTATTTCTGTGTTTTTTTTTTTTTTATTATTCATTCAAAACTATTCAACTATGTCAATCTAAATAATTAATGGGGAGTTCGTTCCACAGTTTGGGAGCCAGAAGGGAGAACATTCTGGGACGTGTGGAACGTTGACCCGGATGTTTTAGGGAAGGTTCTGACAGCTTCCCTGTGTTAGCTAATCTGGGGTTGGGTTGGATCAGGCTTTGAAGATATGGGGGTGCCATACCTTTGGTTGCTTTGTAGGCCAACATCAGTGTTTTGTACTCTGTACACTGAACTAACATGTGTGGGCAGTAACTGGGAGCCGATGGAGGAAGCGGAGAAGGCCGCGGTCAAGCTTCGTAACATATTGTGCAGATCCTACCCGGTCAACACAATCCTCCATACGAGGCAGCGGAAAAGAATCTGGTTTTGTCACGGCATTTACTTTCCTGTAATCAGTGCAAAAGCGAGTGGTCTGATCAGGTTTTGGCACAAACTAGCACTAGGAACCGCATAACCATGTTCCAAAAGATATTCCACCACCTGCTGCATTAAAACCCTTTTTGTCGGACTAACCCTGATCACCACTGGTGGGCACGGTACATTATCCCCATCCCGATGAATGTACCTTTTCAGCATGTTGATGTGACACAACCGAGATTTCTTTCTTCGATCGGGAGTGCTAATCACATAGTTGTTATCACTCACTTTACACTCCACCAAATAAGGACCGCATAATTTGTCTTGCAGACAGGAGCCCGGCATACTGTTCTTTAAATGCACTGAACATAATCCAAAATATTATGACTGGGACTAGGTTTATCTGCACACCATTTCTCTTGCAACAGTCGATGGCATGGGCTGTAATGGAGCCGGGGAATAACCTGATTGGGCTTGCCTACAACCTGACATATGTGACATGACCGACAAAACTGAACTGTCGGTTTTTAACCCAGGTCAAAACAAATAACGGAGAATTCGATTATGGGTTTTTCTGATTCCCAAATGTCCAGATAACCCATGATCATGAGCTAAACTCAGAACCTGAATACGGAATGCCTTAGGCACAACTACCTGATACCAGTTTTAGACCATCTACGTAGAAGTACACCATCATCTAGCAAGTATATCGCACAGTGTGGGATTTCTTTTGATGCCCCAACACTAGAATTTTTTTTTACTCAAAGTATCATCAGACTGTTGTGCTTGAATGAATTGTGGTTTATCCACTGACAAACTCAACTCAGCATCACTAGGCAACAAATTGACAATTGCACCTGAGTGCTGAGTGGGTGCTTCATCAGCTACCAAACTCATACATGTGTTGGTGAGATCCACTGCCTCACCATATTTCCGAGACTGCGCGAGCGTAATGGCGCACACAGGGCACACCGTCGACGGATCACACAGCACTGGGGCAGGAGCGCCAATGACCTCGAGGGGAGGAAAAACTTTTTCGCCAGCCAAATCATTACCTAAAATTAGCGTTACTCCAGGCACGGGTAATTCGGGCCACACCCCCACTTAAACGGGACCAGAAAAAAGAGCGCAATTTAGGTACATATGGTGCATGGGATTCGAAAAATACTAATTTCTATCCCCCACACCAACGCGTCAAAACCAGAAAAAGAAATCAGAAAAAGGTTGCCCTCAATGACAGATTGTTTCGCCCTTGTGTCGCGCAAAATACTGATAGGAATTTCATCATCCTCACTGCCAGAGAGAGAGACAAACCCAGCGGACACAAAAGGTTCAAAATCCTTATCCACTACCGGCCCACCCTCAGGCAGAGATATAGGTTGGGTATGGATTAACGTAATCGTGGCAGGCCCCGTATTATCCTGTCTTGTCTCTCTCTTTCTAGGGCAAACGGCAATGAGTTGACCAAACTCATGACAGTAAAAGCCCTCACAGGTCTCCCCCGGAGACGGAGTAGTGTTAGCGCGCCACAGGTTGTTTGGTGGCCGTGTTCTATTATTGCCGCGGGGTGCGGGCGAAGAAAAAAACAACCTTTGTGTGTTAACACAAACTCATCAGCCAACACAGCCACGTCCGATGCTGAGCTGACTTTTTGTTCATTCAAATAAACAACAATGTTATCGGCGTACGGTTTTTGAACTACTCCAACAATAATAATTCCCGCAATTCCTCACGATTTTTCACTTTACTCGCCTGACACCAATTGTCAAACAATACCTCCTTCTCACTCGCAAACTCCACGTATGTCTGACTGGCAGTTTTCTCCCTACTCCTAAATGTTTGCCTATAGGTTTCTGGAACCAATTCGTAGGCCCGTAACACAGTAGCTTTCACAACCTCATATTTCAAATCCTCTTCTATTGGCAAACTAGCACATACCTCCTGCGCCCTCCCCACCAATTTGCATTGTAATAATAATGCCCTCTTACAAAACAATAACCTCTTACCTACACATGAAAGAAAACAAAATACAAATGCTGATCCTTATCGGAAAAACAAAGCTCAAACAATATAATCAAAATAGTCCCCCCCCCTTTCTTAGCTGAGAACAATAGAGCACAAGAGATGGCAACAGTAATCGGCAGAGGGCCGAGCTAGGATCGAACAGTAAGCATCTAGATCTACATGTTAGATCAAGTGTTTGCAGAGATCGGATACTACATGTCTGTTCGGCTTCACATGCACAATGGCTACAGAATGAATGGACGGGTTGGGAGTCGAGAAGGCACGGGTACGCTGTCGCTGGCCCGCTGACAGCCTTTTAAAGTTGAAGCAGCCCTCTGGCCACCAATCAGGAACTGAAACTCCCCCTCCTATAATCATCCAATCACACCACTTTTATTTTATTTTATCCCACAATTTTGTAAACCTTTTTTCACGCGTGCCAATTTTTCCAAAAGTGATCCTTGTAAAACTATATGCATTGTTCATATGCGCTGTTACCTGTCAGCCACCTTACTAGGTACAGAGTCAGTATGTGCGCATGTGTAGACTCACCAGTAGTATTGTTATGGTTGTTGCCAACACCAGCCAGAGATTGAATGAATGAACCCTGTGTTCCGGAGTGCCAATAAAACCCATGCAAGAAACCAAAGACTCGTATTGATCACCACATAAAACATGGTGTAAGAAGTATCGGACCTGTCGCATCCAAGGACAGAGGGACGCTCGGACGAGTGAACGGACCGGGATAGTTTCACGTTATATGCTAAAGCTACAGTGAGTGCTAACGCTAGCAGCAGGATGGCAGAGGGATTCCGCAAACCGGACCCGCTGCTGTTTGACGGCAACGTCGCGGAAAACTGCAGGATATTTGAGCAGGAATACGACATATTCATTGCGGCAGCATGTTCAGATAAACCTCCACGTACACAAGCCTTCATCCTGCTGAACCTGGCTGGCTCAGAAGCCATAGAACATGAAATGTTCTTTCGTGTATGCCCCCGCCGTTTTCGAAGGAGAGGGGGAGGACGAGGAAATGGTAATCTCCGCCGAAACGAGAGAGGACCCCGAGTGCTTGAAAAGAAAGTTCCGTGAGCTTTGCAATCCACAAACTAATATCACCATGGAAAGACACATATTCTTCACCAGGAACCAAAAACAAGGCGAGACTATGGAAGCTTATGTGAGTGACTTAAGAAATAAAGTGAAGACATGCAGATTTGGAAATCTACAGGACGAGCTGGTCAAAGACAGACTTATCACTGGCACACATAATGACAGTGTGATAAAAATTATATTGCGCAACAGTGAGCTAACTCTGGTGAAAGCAATTTAAATTTGTCAAACTCACAAATTAACAGAACAACACACGAAGACTCTTGCTGCACATTACATTACATTACATTACAGTCATTTAGCAGACGCTTTTATCCAAAGCGACTTACAATAAGTGTATTCAACATAGGTAGGGAACGAAAACTACTAATCACCAGAAGTCTTTAGTGCATTTTCTGCAAAAACAAGCAACCAAGAGTATACCTAGCGCTAAGGTAAAAGTGTAATATATCAGCTACCTATTTCCTTAAACAGATGAGACAAAATATCTAAATCAAATGAGCATGAGCTAAAACAAATAAGTGTATCGACTAAACAAGATCCAATAAACAATCCAATAATCCAATAAACAATACAGCAATAGAAAACAAGCGTTCGTACAACTAGTTAACAACAAGTAGGTCAGGCAGAGAGGAAGGGTAGTGTTTCCTGAAGAGGTGAGTTTTCAGCCTGCGGCGAAATATGGGCAGTGACTCTGCTGTCCTAACATCAGTGGGAAGTTCATTCCACCACTGTGGGGCCAGAACAGAAAAGAGTCGTGACCGTGTGGATCGACCAGAAGGACCCTTGAGTGACGAGGCAATCAGTCGCCCCGAGGTGGCAGACCGAAGTGGTCGGGCAGGGGTGTAGGCATCGACCATAGCCCGGAGGTAGGAAGGAGCTGTTCCTTTCACTGCCCTATAGGCTAGCACCAGGGTTTTGAACTGGATGCGAGCCGCTACGGGGAGCCAGTGTAGAGAGCGGAGAAGGATGGTTGTGTGGGAGAACTTGGGGCGGTTGAACACCAGACGAGCCGCAGCTTTCTGAACAAGCTCCAGAGGTTTGATGGCAGATGCCGGAGCACCAGCAAGGAGGGAGTTGCAGTAGTCCAGGCGGGAGATGACGAGAGCCTGGATGAGCACCTGGGCTGCCTTCTCCGTGAGGAAGGGGCGAATCCTCCTGATGTTGTAGAGCAGGAATCTGCAGGACCTCGTCACTGATGCGATGTTTGCCGAGAACGTCAGTTGATCGTCCAGGGTCACACCCAGATTCTTCGCAGTCCGAGTTGAGGTCACCACAGCATTATCAATGGTGATGGCCATGTCTCGGTGCGGACAGCCCTTCCCCGGGAGGAACATCAGCTCGGTCTTGTCCAGGTTGAGCTTCAGGTGGTTTGTCGACATCCACTCCGAGATGTCAGCCAGACAAGCAGCAATGCGTGCCTCCACCTGGGTATCAGAGGGGGGGAATGAGAGGATTAGCTGGGTGTCATCGGCATAGCAGTGGTAGGAAAAGCCATGGGAGTGGATGACAGCACCCAGAGATGTAGTGTAGAGAGAGAAAAGAAGAGGACCCAGAACCGAGCCTTGGGGAATCCCAGTTGTGAGCCTGTGTGGTTCTGACACAGACCCTCTCAGCATCACCTGGTAGGAGCGACCCGTCAGGTAGGATGCAAACAGGGAGAGTGCAGAGCCTGAGACACCCATCCCCTCGAGGGTGCAGAGGAGGATCTGATGGTTCACCGTGTCGAACGCTGCAGACAGGTCCAGGAGTATCAGCACGGAGGAGAGAGAGTTCGCTCTAGCGGCATGGAGCGACTCCGTCACTGCCAGGAGGGCAGTCTCTGTCGAGTGACCCACTTTGAACCCAGACTGGTTGGAGTCCAGGAGGTTGTTCTGGTGGAGATAGGAGGACAGTTGTTTAAAGACAGCACGTTCGAGAGTTTTAGATAGGAAGGATAGAAGGGAAACCGGTCTGTAGTTCTTGATCTCAGAGGGGTCAAGTGTCGGTTTCTTCAGGAGGGGGGTGACTCTGGCAGTCTTGAAAGTAGAGGGAAAGTAGCCAGATGTCAGAGAGGTGTTAATAAGGTGGGTTAAGAAGGGAAGAAGTTCAGGTGCAATAGACTGCAACAGAGTGGATGGGACCGGGTCCAGAGAGCATGAGGTGGGGCGACTAGAGGTAACAAGGAGAAGGACCTCGTTAGGGGAGAGGGGAGAGAAGTGGGATAGAGAGGGGATGGGGGGGGGAGAGGAGTAGATGAAGGTAGAGAGGGGGGGGTGGCAGGCAGACGGGTGTGGGTAGTGCGCAGGGCACCAGCCGGGGGAGGAGGGAAGGAGGATCGGATATCGTTCACCTTCTTGTCAAAGAAGTTGGCGAAATCGTCGGGGAGGAGGGACGAGGAGGGAGGAGGGGGTGGTGGTTGCAGGAGAGAGGAGAAAGTTTCAAAGAGTTTTTTAGGGTTGGAAGCAGAAGCCTGAATTTTAGTGCAGAAAAAAGCAGCTTTAGCAGCTGATAGAGAGGAGGAAAAAGTAGAAATGAGAGATTGGAAGGTGAGAAGGTCCTCCAGGAGGTTGCCATTTCTCCATTTGCGCTCAGCCGCTCTCAGGCTCCGTCTCTCAGTCCGCACTGAGTCCGACAACCAGGGGGCAGGTGGAGTTTGGCGTGCAGGCCTGGTGGTGAGGGGACAGAGATGGTCGAGAGAAGAGGATAGAGTAGAGAAAAGAAGATCTGTGGCGGTATCAGGGGATAGAAGAGCAAAGGATTCAGGGGCAGGGAGAGCAGAGAGAACAGAGGAGGAAAGAACAGTGGAGGAAAGTGAGCGAAGATTGTGACGTGAGGCAATCATGTGGGTAGGGAGGGGCTGTGACGGGGGAGAGGAGAGAGAGAGAGAGAGTAGGACATGAAGTAGTGATCAGAGAGTTTCTTACCCTTTTCACTGGAAAGAGGAGTGACAGACAGGTTAGCAATAGAGCAGACTCTGGTGAAGATCAGGTCCAGTTGGTTGCCCGCCTCATGGGTAGGAGGAGATGGGCAAATAACTAGGTCAAAGGCGGCGAGAAACGAAAGTAGTGGGTCTAGCTGCTTCTCAGTCGGGAGGTTGAAGTCACCCAGAAGGATGAATCCAGAGCCATCGACAGGGAAGTGGGAGACTAGATGGTCCAGCTCCTCCAGGAAGCCACCAGCAGGGCCCGGTGGGCGATAAACAACTGCAATGGTGAGCTTGACTGGATGAGAGACAGTGACCACATGAAATTCAAATGAGGTAGGAGAGAATTGTGACAGTGAAACAGGAGAGTATTTCCATTTTCTGGAAATTAGCAGACCAGCCCCACCACCTGTCCGCACGGCTCTGGGAGTGTGAGAGAAAGAGTACACATCTGACAGAGCCGCGGGCGTAGCAGTGTTTTCTGGTCTGATCCAGGTCTCAGTCAGAGCAAGGAAGTTAAGGGATAGCAAGGATGCGTAGGCTGAGATGAAAGCAGATTTGCCTTCCACCACAGCCGAGTGGCAATTCCAAAGCCCTCCTGTTACCACTTGCTCGACGTGAGTGGAAAGAGTAGGATATATTAGATTAGTTGTATCGCGACATCTGGGTGTAACCCAGTGTTTTAGCGACCACCAGGAAGAGGAGAGGACAGGAATAGGAAGAAAACACATCGTAGATCACTAAACATATACACACTACTATATCTATCACACTACTATATATCACTAAACACTGATGCTGCTTATGAAGAGAAGAAGCACTCAATGTGGAAGGTCGTAAATTGACTAAGTCGGACTTTGACAAAGTCGCCTGTCGCCTTAAAGGAGAATTTTGGACTAAAGTTTTCTTACCTTTTCTATGACGTTATGATATCTTAGGATGAATGGTACAGTAGAAAATTTTCATAACTCCACCCCTCAGCCGCCACAGCTTAAAAGGTGCGTGGATAGGCCTTAGGTTAGATCACATATTTTAATAGCTTTTTTTAATTATTTTTTTGGTGAGATCTGACGTTCATAGTGACAGAACACTATGCAACCAAAAAAAAAAAAAAAAAAAAAAACAGAAGTCTCGCTAGACGAGATTGAAATCTCGAGATTTCAATCTCGTCTAGAGAGACTTCTGTTTTTTTTTTTTTTTTTTTTTTTTTGGGACAGTGTTCTGTCACTATGAACGTCAGATCTCACAAAAAAAAAAGGAAAAAAAAGCTATTAAAATATGTGATCTAACCTAAGGCCTATCCGCGCACCTTTTAAGCTGTGGTGGCTCAGGGGTGGAGTTATGAAATTTTTCTACTGTACCATTCATCCTAAGATATCATAACGTCATAGAAAAGGTAAGAAAACTTTAGTCCAAAATTCCCCTTTAAGTCGGACTTTGACAAAGTCGCCTGTCGCCTTAAGTCGGACTTTGACAAAGTCGCCTGTCGCCTTAAGTCGGACTTTGACAAAGTCGCCTGTCGCCTTTGTTCGCCTGGCCTTCGGTTGCTGGCCGCCGCTTTCAGAGCAAGTATTTAAGGCCACTTCAACTGATTGCTAATCGCCTGCGAGGAGTGTAGGCCCCTCCCCTATTTATCGAAGACTATTGAGCTGGTTCAGGTGAAACTGCCTTTAATGGGGCTGTCAGCTGAGACCTAACAATAGGCTAAGCAAAAAATAACAAACTACTTTTAAGCTAAACCAACTATACAACACTGATACTTTGGAGCAAAGTACAGCTACTTAAAGCAACCTGCTAATACAAGAAAATATACTCAAGCTGTCTAGGTGGGTCAGGCAGTTTACAGGGTTCCTCCAGAAGTCAAATTACACACTCCAACACTCCAAAACAGAGCACAACAAATGTGGACACTGTACGTTTCAAGACAAAACAGTCACAACCACGTCCATTCAAACAAAAGACATACACTGAGAGTGAAAGTCCACAGCCAAACTTCACCTGTCGCAACTGTGGAAACAAACATGACCAAGACAGGAGAAAATGCCCTGCATTTGGCCAGCAATGCCACAAGTGCAACAAATGGAACCACTTCAAACAATGTTGCAGATCAACACAGAGCACCCACAAGTACAGACAAGGGAGAGCAGTAAATGTGGTTGATGCTGCCCAAGGCTCAAGCAGCAGTGACGAGTCATACTAAATTATGTAGATGGAGTTTCCATAACCACTGATGTGATCAACACAGAGGGTGTACTGGAAGAGGAAGAAAAAGAGGACATTTTCTGCACAGTATATGTCAATGGGAAGCCCTTGGAACTCAAAGTGGACACTGGGGCAAAATGCAACGTGCTCTCAAGTGACGTCCTTACACAAGTGAGACGCAAAAAAAGACTAGACACCTCAAGGAGGACAAGGCTTGTCGCATAATATATGGAGGCGATGAAATCCCCTCAGCCTGCTCAGTGTATCTGTCCTGCCAGTCAGCACGTCAGCCATACGACCTACGATTCCAGGTAGTGGAGCGAGATGTACAGCCACTACTTGGCCTGCGGGACAGCCTCCCTATGGGTCTAGTCACCTTAAGCAAAGAAGTACACCAGCTTCGTTTGAAGGAGGAGCCTTGTTTTTCATGTCAGGTATTCAAAGACTATGCTGACCTCTTCACAGATGATTTGGGCACGCTCCCAATCACCTACAAAATGACACTTGACCCTGAGGCACAACCTGTCGTCAGGCCGGCACGTCGCGTACCGGTCGCAATGCGTGACAAGGTCAAAGCAGAATTAGACAGGATGACAAGCCTTGGTGTCATAGCTCCGGTTTCGGAACCTAGTGAATGGTCTCAGCCATGGTTGCGATCCACAAGAAAAATTATGATGAGATACGACTCTGCATCGACCCCTGAGACTTAAACAAAGTGCTCAAACGCCCACATCATCCCATGCGCACTGTGGAGGACGTAGCTGTGTGTTGGAACATTGCGTGTTCCAACACACAATGGAGCAGATCTTTACCGGCTACCCGTGTGCGGTGATAGTTGATGACATCATTGTCGGAGGAAATGGAGAAAAAGAACATGACGAAAACCTGAAGAAAATCCTCGATCGAGCACGCCAAGTCAACCTAAGACTCAACCCGCTGAAATGCAAATTCAGGCAGAGTGAGATTGGCTATGTCGGTCACATATTCACAAGCGACGGGCTCAAGCCTGACCCGTCCACAACTAGAGCGATCGAAGAAATGCCAGCACCTGACAACGTCGCAGCTTTAAGGCGTTTCCTCGGCGTCATAAACTACATGGCCCGTTTCATTCCAAACATCAGCAAAGTCTCTCCTCCCTTACATCAGCTGACGCACAAGGACTGTGAGTGGTGCTGGTACGAACAACACCAAAATGCTTTCGACACACTCAAGAGATCACTTGCCAGCCCACCAACACTGAAATACTATGACGTGCACAAGCCAGTAACACTTACCTGCGATGCTTCCCAGCATGGCCTTGGGGCGGCATGTCTGCAGGATGGAGCCCCCATCGCCTATGCGTCTCGCACCTTGACAACGACCGAGATGCGCTACGCGCAGATTGAAAAGGAACTTTTAGCCATTGTATTTGCATGCTCCAAGTTCAACGACTACATCTATGGCAAGCACATACAGATTGAGACTGACCACCAACCGTTGGTCACTATTCTGTCATAACCCTTACACACAGCCCCGGCAAGGTTGCAGTGCATGATGCTGCGTCTGCAAAAGTACACCTTCCAGCTGAACTACAAGAAAGGCAAGCATATGTACCTGGCAGACACGTTGTCTCGTGCTCCAATGAAAACAACAGAACAGCACAGCAATGAGGAGGCCAATTTCAAGGTCATGTCTATCCAACACATCTCCTCTTCACGTCTCGAGGAGCTCAGAGATCACACGGCAAAGGACAAAGACCTGCAGGCGCTCTGCAGAATTATCCAACGTGGATGGCCTAAGCGTGAAGCTAACTTGCCAGCAAGCGTACAATTGAGCTGACAATTGAAGACGGTGTCGTCATGAAGGGACCCAAGGCAGTCATACCACAGTCTCTACAACGTGAGTACATCACAATTCTACACAGAGGTAACCCCGGCACAGAAGCAACAACACGCAGGGCTACAGACATTGTGTTCTGGATTGTGTCCAAGGACATTGAGAGAGAGACTATATCGTGCTCTGTCTGCAACAGCACAAAGTCCCATCAACAGAAGGAACCACTCAAACTCCACCCCATTCCCGATCTGCCATGGTCAACTGTGGCCACAGACATGTTTGAGTGGAATGGCCGGCAGGTTAGTGCTGGTAGATTCATACTCAGGGTGGTTTGAGATAGACCTGCTACGTGACATGACTGGCTGGTGTTGGCTACAACCATAACAATACTACTGGTGAGTCTACGCATGCGCACATACTGACCCTGTACCTAGTACGGTGGCTGACAGGTAACATAGTGCGTATGAACAATGCATATAGTTGTACATCCTCCCTCTTTAGTTTCTATGCCCATAACCAGTAGTATTGTTATGGTTGTAGCCAACACCAGCCAGGATTGAATGAATGAACCCTGTGTTCCGGAGTACCAATAAAACCCATGAAAGAAACCAAAGACTCTTATTGATCACCACAGGGGCCGAGCTCATGCCTCATTCAATGCATGAGAGCCAATTGACCTTCTTGTCACCTGACAGGGGGGAGTTTCCCCGGTAGGACGTAGCACGTGGAAGGAACCCGTTATTCCAACCAGTTCCCTTCCCCTCCATCAGGCAGGATTACTACATGTTTTTTGTGAAGGTATTAACTACCCTAGGAGCTCGGGAGAACATGAAAACTCCATACAGAGTAGGCCTTGGCTGCCTCTTTAACTGTCTTTTGAAACTTGATTTTGTATTTTCTTTAGCAATGAGGCTCTATACAGCATTGTGCGCTAGACCCTGCTCTGGCTTTAGGGAGTTGATAGCAACCTCTTGTGGCATGTCTCGTCAAATATGTATCGATATTAGAGCTTGGTTGATTATATAGACAGGTTATATAGACAGGTTTCTGGGCATTAATATTTCTCAAGAAGACAAGGAGTGCCTCTCCGTGACTATTGTCCAGGAGAGCTTGACATGAATTTTGTTTACATTACACCTTGGTGTACACCTAAGGGCAATCCGAGTTGCTCTATTTTGAACCAGCTGCGGTGGTAAAAACACTGAACACCTCTTGATAACAGATATGTTCCTCCCCATCTTTTCCACCACTGAATCTATGTGTCTCGTCCATGATAGATTGTTCACTAGGATGACTCCCAAGAGCTTTGTTTCCTCCACCTGCTCAACCTCTACATTATTCCACATCAGATTCAACTGCGGTTTAGATATTAGTACATGATTTGTGCCAAATACAAGGCTTTTTGTCTTTTGAATGTTGAGTACTAATGTGTTGCTGGTTACCCATTCCATTACCGTTTTCAGTTCTTTGTTCAAAATCTCAGTTATCTCACCGATTCTGGTAGCCTGTGTATATATTGTTGTGTCATACGAGTACATAGAGACTTGTGCTTTTTCAAGAGCCAATGGAAAATCATTTGTAAAAATTGAGAAGAGTAAAGGACCTAGTGAACTTCCTTGAGGAATTCCACTCGCAACAAATCTAGCATTAGAGATACTGCCATTAAAATATACACTTTGAGTTCTATTATATAGATAGCTTTCTAGCCATGATATCGCCTTTGGGGCAAAACCATAACACTCGAATTTGTCATTGTCAAGTAAAATTCTATGATCTATCACATCAAAGGCAGCGCTATAATCTAATAGTACTGCTCCCACCATTTTCTTCGCGTCAATCTCTTTCATCCATTGACCTGTCATTTGTGTAAGTGCTGTGGCTGTTCTATCTATCAGATTAGTCTGCTGTTAGAGCCAGTGAAAGCATTCTTTGCATTTTTAGGGAGTGGAATCACCTTTGAATTGCTCATCTCCCTCCTTAATTGCCCACAGAGGCAGCTTATTGGCACGCACACCGCACACCACGCACGCACGCACGCACGCACGCACGCACGCACGCGCACACACACACACACACACACACACACACACACACACACACACACACACACACACACACACACCTGACACTTTGCATAGCAAGACTGTACACACTAAAATATGCACATATAAATCTAGATACACATACTGTACAGTATGTATACAATAATATGAGGGGTCATGCCAGCTTGTGAGGGACATTTCCATCAATATTTTATATTGCCAAAGACAAGTGATGCAAAACAAGTGATCAGTAATGTTACCAGAAACACATAGGCCTAGCCCTAAATGTATGCAGTAGGCTACTAATGTACTCCTGATGTGCCATAGTTTCTACTCTATTCCACTGCACTACACATTTTAAAACGAGACACTTATCAAAAAAATATGAATACAAATACAATCTAAAAAAAAATTACGTCATGTTGTGAGCTTGTAGATCAGCTATTTATTTTCTTTTTAGCCTATAATGGCTAAAATGGCAGGGTTAAAGTGGTTAGCTATACTTTAGAAAACCTAAAGTCAAAGTCGTCCTCTGTATACTGGCAGCTATAGGGGGCAGTCCTGAGACAGGCATTAAATGTGGCATGGCCCAAGTAGCCTATATTCCATGTTTGGGATTTCAATAATTGGGTCTTATCAGTACAGACAGTGCTTCCATCTTACATTGCAGGAGCAAAATGGCCTCTTGCCTGCAAAGGTGTGTGGGTTAGTATTATACTTGATATGGTTATTATATAGACTTGTTTTTTCAGAGGACAGTGTTAGTTGAGGACAGGAGGAGACAGGAAGTTCTACCAGCTAAACTCGTTTTTTGTGTGTCAAGTTAGGTATGTAGTCTAGTTGATTGAACAATTGAAACGCATACTTGAGTGTCAAAACAGATACTTATGTACATGATGAGTGATTAATAAAAGGCATGACGGGATTTAAAGGAATGCAGTGTCACAATAGTTTGATGCAAAGGTGCCTAATTGTGATCAGAGGTGAGGAGGAGGTCTGATGGTGAGGCTGTGTATCAAGGGTTTCCATGGATTATAATTGTGGAGTGTTATTAAAGTTGTTATTGTTATTATTGAAATACTTTCTCTTAATTGACGAAAATCTGCTTTACTTGTCCAGTTCTGCCCTCCTTTGCTTTGGTGCTCCTTCTCAACAGGTGAGATACCTTCTGTTTTTATTCTTTTCCTGCACCATTTTTCACTCTGGTCACTCACATACCGTTGACTTTAATTGTTTCATTGTCTGACACACCTCATACACTCCATTAATCCATTGGCTTAAAAAATATATATATACTATCCCACAAAGGATTGAATGCACGTTTTGACATTTTCAGGGAATTAAGGCAGCTATTAGCAAACATTACTTCTAGCTGTCTTGTCGTCTACACCTGATGCAAACATATACGGGTACCACAAACAATATTATGAAAAATTATCTACGATATTTTTCGTAATAAAACAAAAACAAAAAGTGCCACGGACATAGACATGTCTTGCCACGGACATGTTTGTCCATGTACAGACATGTTGATGACTCCTGAATAATATACATAATGGAAATACATACTTTGGATAGTTTAGAAGTAAGATCCATGCACATAGCACCTTTAGCACCTCAAGGTGTGCCATGAACAATGTACACTTAAAAATATATATTATTATCCCTATTTGTCTATACTATCCTAAATTATGTATTGTTATGCTACAATGTTGAGGAACCAAAACCAAAGTGTTTTTCTCTTATGTACTCCTATGAGAAAAGAAAGAATCTTGAATGAACTGTCTTTCAGACCGGCTGTGGCCTGATCACTTTAAGGGCCATAAGACAATGACCGTATCAAAATACATTTGATAGATACTACGTTTCCCTTTTCCACTAACAGGCTTAAACACCACTTTTACCATTTACAGCTATATTTCTTCATTGAGATATTGATACGATATATGGACTTTTTTATTATGAAAATATAAGGGAAAAAAAGCTTATGAGAATATATGTTTTTGCATCATTATTTTTGCGGGAAAAAATAAAAACGCTGTAAGCTTGGACATCTGCTATTCTTGAATAGCCAACATATACTGTAAATGGATAAAGTGGTTAAAATGATTGTGATGTTAACTACTTTTTCTGGGGACTCCCTGGAACCCCCCAAGGACCCCTGGGGGTCCCCGGACCCCACTTTGAGAACCAATGTTATAGCCTACTTGTATGAGGGTGTCACGCAACAATAGTCAAAACTAACCGATCTACAAACTTGCAGCTTGTAGATCTGTTATATTTGAAATTATTTTTCGAAAACATCTGGCTATAATCGTGTTGCCAGGTTTACAGTGGTTAAAGCAAGTATTTTATATTTTGTGTTATCAAGAAGTCCATCCATCTGCTGATATCTGTCTTAGTTCAGCTTGAGGATCTGCAAATTGTGCTGCATGAAGTATAAAATAGGGCTTAAGTAGTTAATGTATATGAATTAATATTTATATGTAGTATTATTATTATTATTATTGATTATTCACAACAGCAGTATATATGACAGATGGATGTAATCGTTTTATCTGAGCGCTTATATGAGTAATAATATTTTTTGTCAGTGAAAAAAGTCGACGAACATTTTTCGTCATACTTTTAGTCAACAAAATTAACCCTGCTAGGTTGTCTAATATTTGGAAGGTTAGGAGTAAGATCTTAAAATCAGATCTGGCATGCATAGGGAGCCAGTATAGAGAGATGAGTACAGGGGTGATGTGACCACATTTTCTGTGAGGGTGTGAAGGTGAGGGTTTCACAATAAGTCGATGTCTCTAATGCATTACAACATACTTATAATGCATAAGCTTCAAATTACTTAATCCTCTTTGTCCCTAGTGAGACATAAGGCTTTAACGAGCACTGTAATTCAAATAGCACTGTATAAGTATAGTTATAAGATCTTGTGAATACAATAATCATAACACATTACAAAGCATTTTATATTCACATAGTCTGGAATAATAATCATAATTGATGGACACTCAGACATTTTCATTTGGCCATGATCATAGTGTATTATAACTCGCATAATTGCAATACGTTATAATAATGTTATCATGCATTGTTATCACTGTTATAATGTATTATAGTGTAGTTACAAGGCACTATAATTGTGTTAATCATTGTGTGCCTAAAAAAGTGAATGGCATTAAATGTATGCATGTTGCAATTGGGTCTTATTATAATTATAAGTACAGAAAGCTCTTACATCTTACATTGCAGGAGCAAAAGGGCAATACTTGAGAGAGATTAAGTTCTACCAGCTAAACTAGCTTTTTGTGTGTCAACTTTAATAGTTGTGGTTTCCATTAAGGTGAACAGGTACTAGCTATGTTGATGAGAAAGTCTAAGTTATGCCGAATGGAACAATGGGAAATGACTTGAGAGTCAAAAGAAGAGGAGGGACGGCGAGATCCATTTGCGACCTCGACCCAGGTCGTTAAGGTTGCAACCGAGGTTGCTAAGGTCACGACCTCAACGGAGGTTGCGACCTTAGCCGCCGAGGTCGCTAAAGTCCCGACGCACCTCGCCATGCCACCTACGTCGGCAGCGTCGCTACCCAGCATAGCTAGTCACAACTCACGATGTCCAAGTCTCGACCTTAGCCGCCTAGGTCGCGACCTCAGCAACCTTATAGCGACCTTAGGTCCCGACGCACGTCGCCTGCCAGCTAGGTCGCCAGCTAGACTGACGCACGGACCGCGTCGGCCGCGTGTCAAACCCCCCCCCCCCAGCACACGAAGCTATCCGCGACCCCCCTCCACCCCCCGCCCCCCAAAGCTAATTATTAATCAGTGATAAATTTTCCACGTTTCTCTGATCCAACTAAGATCTAAATATGAATCTAGCGCCTAGGGAATACATTAATTCACGTTCATTTAGAGCGCTTTCACACTATGGTCCCGGGTGCGCACTCCAGACCGCTTGGCAGGTGTCGCGCTAGTGTGAATGTTGCGTATCGTTCCTCGAATCGGATCACCGTTCCGTTCCCGAAACCACCTCCGGAGACAGTCTCGGATCCGGATCATGCGTATCTGGGTACGGTACGCTGCAATGTGAAAGCAAGCGTACCATTAGACGGAAGTGGCCCGCTATTTGTAATAGGTGACGTTATATAAACTCGCCAAAAACAGTCAACAAAAACACGTCGCAGATCAATCCACAGGGGTTCAACCATGGCCGGATCCCGCGGGTTAATTTCATCATTAAATTATAAAATGAACCCGCGGGATGATGAAAGATTTAGTACCGCATCATCCCGCGGGTTAATTTTATCATTAAATGACCAAATGAACCCGCGGGATGATGCGCTAAAACCCTCAATATTTATATATAAAACAAGAACAAGAATGAGAGCGCGAGAGATAGAGAGGCCGTGTCACGGCCATATAAGGACAGCAACAATATATATATATATATATATATATATATATAGTATATCTTGTGGATATCTTGTGGAGTTTCAGCTACTATGCATCCCAGAAATATATAGATTATAAGGCTTTGTAATTTGAAATTTGTAAGTAAATATGGTAACTCATTTAGATGTAGGCCTACGTAGGTTTATGGTTTCCCAAGGACTATAGCCGTTTCACTCATGATGCAATTTCTCTTTCATAACAGATACATACATATGTGCCAGATAATCCCCACACCAAGAGAGTAAAAAAAGAAAAGACGTTGGATTGATGTACTTTATTTAGACATGAGACATGAGAAACAGTACATGGAAGTACAATTCACAATACAAGGTTTCAGTCATTCAGTCCGACTTCACTGTATAGGCTACTATAGTTGCCTTTTCATAAATGATATATTTTTGTACTTAAGCTGTCGTGAAAGTTTATAATATTTAGAGAAATTTAAAGTTTCAAATACAAAAGTAGTAGTAGTTGTGAAGGTTAGCAAACTGGACATTTTAGACTGAATGTTTCCTGTATCCTCATCTTGCGCTAATGCACACAAGTGTTTCACCAGGTTTTATTTGTGTTGTTTCTCATAAGCGTACATCCGTTGTCCGTCAACAACACAGCAGTCTGTGCCTTGACCACTGAGAGCTCAGTGCGTTGACTCACTCCTCAGCCGCAAGTTAACCCTATATTTATGCGCGACCAGCACAAACATTGTCGCATAGTTGATGACGTCTGTGTCGACAGGGGAACCACCATGTGCATGCCGCCACCTATAGGATTGGGGGTATATATGCAAGTGTTCTCTGGTGCGCAAAGATCTTGGCCAATGTGAATGCAGGCCAGCATTCGTTCTCGGGAACGGTAAGAGTGCAAACGGATCCAGTGTGAAGCCGCCCTTAGTCACTCTACCGCATGCGCTCTCTCTCTCTCTTTATATAAACACATGGTCACTCTTTACACAAACACATTTCTCTCTCTCTCTCTCTCTCTCTCTCTCTCTCTGGATTTTCTGTTCCTTTCTTAGCAATATGATTACAGCTCTATAGATTAAACCAAGTCAACCTGTATGTCCAACAAGTCTGCAATGTAGGTGAGAAATGCAGGTCCAGTGATCAGTTACATTATTTTTCAAAAAGTATTTGAATCATGACAAACATAGGCTATAACAAGTTTAAGGAATTATTCCCTCAAGACAATTATGTTTATAAAAAAATTACTATCATACAAGCACCCCTGTCTATCTGTCTAATAATAATCCTACTAATTATAAATCCTACATTAACCACTTCAGCCGATCTACAAGCTCACAATCGGAGCGACCTCAGCAACCTTATAACGACCTTAGGTCCCGACGCACGTCGCCTGCCAGCTAGGTCGCCAGCTAGACCGACGCACGGACCGCGGATAGCTTCGTGAGCTGGGGGGGGGGGTTTGACACGCGGCCGACGCGGCCCGTGCGTCGGTCTAGCTGGCGACCTAGCTGGCAGGCGACGTGCGTCGGGACCTAAGGTCGTTATAAGGTCGCTGAGGTCGCGACCTAGGCGGCTAAGGTGACTAGCTATGCTGGGTCGCGACGCTGCCGACGTAGGTGGCATGGCGAGGTGCGTCGGGACTTTAGCGACCTAGCTATGTTGATGAGAAAGTCTAAGTTATGCCGAATGGAACAATGGGAAATGACTTGAGTCAAAAGAAGAGGAGGGACGGCGAGATCCATTTGCGACCTCGACCCAGGTCGTTAAGGTTGCAACCGAGGTTGCTAAGGTCACGACCTCAACGGAGGTTGCGACCTTAGCCGCCGAGGTCGCTAAAGTCCCGACGCACCTCGCCATGCCACCTACGTCGGCAGCGTCGCTACCCAGCATAGCTAGTCACAACTCACGACGTCCAAGTCTCGACCTTAGCCGCCTAGGTTGCGACCTCAGCAACCTTATAGCGACCTTAGGTCCCGACGCACGTCCCCTGCCAGCTAGGTCGCCAGCTAGACTGACGCACGGACCGCGTCGGCCGCGTGTCAAACCCCCCCCCCAGCACACGAAGCTATCCGTGACCCCCCCCCCTCCCCTCCACCCCCCGCCCCCCAAAGCTAATTATTAATCAGTGATAAATTTGCCACGTTTCTCTGATCCAACTAAGATCTAAATATGAATCTAGCGCCTATAGTCCATGAGCCAGACAAGATTTCATTATCGAAAGAGTGGGCAAAACCATTCCTATATTAAATTGTTCATAGGGTCAATACGAGTAAATAAATATATGATAACCTCTCCACAGGAGCAGCTTTTACATGGTTATCACACATTTTGTTATTTTCCCCATACGTACATGACAGGTGAAAAAATGACAACATTTAAAAAAGAGTTATCATAATGAAACTTCCTGAGTTGATTACTTACATGAAGACAATGATTTATCGTATTAAAAGTTTTCTGAAATTGTATATTTAAATATGCAAATTAGGCATTACGAAAATATGCCCGAATTTGTATGACTTTCCAGAATCAACATTGGAACATTGGACAAAGCCAGAGTGAACATTCTTATTTCATTTTGTTAAGATGTTTGAGTCAAAGGTTTTTAACGAGGGAATATTCAATATCTGGCTCAATTTTGGGGCTCTGGCTCATGGACTAAATGCCTAATTTGCATATTTAAATATACAATTTCAGAAAACTTGTAATACGATAAATCATTGTCTTCATGCAAGTAATCAACTCAGGAAGTTTCATTATGATAACTCTTTTTTAAATTTTGTCATTTTTTCACCTGTCATGTACGTATGGGGAAAATAACAAAATGTGTGATAACTATGAAAAAGCTGCTCCTGTGGAAAGGTTATCATATATTTATTTACTCGTATTGACCCTATGAACAATTTAATATAGGTTTGGTTTTGCCCACTCTTTCGATAATCATTGCTCAATTTTGGGGCTCTGGCTCATGGACTACTAGGGAATACATTAATTCACGTTCATTTAGTCACTCTACCGCATGCGCTCTCTCTCTCTCTTTATATAAACACATGGTCACTCTTTACACAAACACATTTCTCTCTCTCTCTCTCTCTCTCTCTCTCTCTCTCTCTCTCTCTCTCTCTCTCTCTCTCTCTCTCTCTGGATTTTCTGTTCCTTTCTTAGCAATATGATTACAGCTCTATAGATTAAACCAAGTCAACCTGTATGTCCAACAAGTCTGAAATGTAGGTGAGAAATGCAGGTCCAGTGATCAGTTACATTATTTTTCAAAAAGTATTTGAATCATGACAAACAACATGCTATAACAAGTTTAAGGAATTATTCCCTCAAGACAATTATGTTTATAAAAAAATTACTATCAGACAAATACCCCTGTCTATCTGTCTAATAATAATCCTACTTATAAACCATCCTACTAATTATAAATCCTACATTAACCACTTCAGCCGATCTACAAGCTCACAATCGGAGCGACCTCAGCGACCTTATAACGACCTTAGGTCCCGACGCACGTCACTGCCAGCTAGGTCGCCAGCTAGACCGACGCACGGACCGCGGATAGCTTCGTGAGCTGGGGGGGGGGGGGTTTGACACGCGGTCCGTCGGTCTAGCTGGCGACCTAGCTGGCAGGCGACGTGCGTCGGGACCTAAGGTCGTTATAAGGTCGCTGAGGTCGCGACCTAGGCGGCTAAGGTGACTAGCTATGCTGGGTCGCGACGTAGGTGGCATGGCGAGGTGCGTCGGGACTTTAGCGACCTCGGCGGCTAAGGTGGCAACCTCCGTTGAGGTCGTGACCTTAGCGACCTCGGTTGCAACCTTAACGACCTGGGTCGAGGTCGCAAATGGATCTCGCCGTCCCTCCTCTTCTTTTGACTCTCAAGTCATTTCCCATTGTTCCATTCGGCATAACTTAGACTTTCTCATCAACATAGCTAGTACCTGTTCACCTTAATGGAAACCACAACTATTAAAGTTGACACACAAAAAACTAGTTTAGCTGGTAGAACTTAATCTCTTCCTGTCCTCAAGTATGGCCCTTTTGCTCCTGCAATGTAAGATGTAAGAACTCTCTGTACTTATAAGACCCAATTATTGAAATCCCAAACATGGAATATACTTGGACCATGCCACATGTAATGCCTGTCTCATGCCTGCCGGACGGACCCTCGCGGAGTCCTGGACCCACAGTGAACGCACACACGCACACACATGCATACATGTAATGCCATTCACTTTTTTAAGCACACAATGATTAGGCTCCCTCAGCAACACATGGTTTCTGACAGAATTTGGAAACTCAAGAACTTGTGAACTTGGGAAAAGAATTTAGGCTATAACAAAATGACATTTCAAAAAGCCTATTAATATTGTTCAAAAGTTGTCTCACCTCTGATCAAAGTGAGGTGCCTTCGCATTAAACTATTGTGACACTGCATTCAATTAAAATCCTGACAAGCCCTTCATTAATCACTCATCATGTCTTTCAAGTTTCCTTGTTCCAGTGTTCCATTGGGCGGCCATAGCTGAGTGGTTAGTGAGCCCGCCTAGGGAACCAGAGCTGGCCCTGGTTGCCCCAGGTTCGATTCCAGGCTATCCCAGCATATGTGCCGATGATATGAAATTTGTCCCTGAGCAAGACTCTTAACCCTAATTGCTCACAGGTTCTCATTGGAAACAAGACCGCAAGGACTTTCATGAACGACCTGTTAAAAGGAAAAGGAATTATCCTTGGCATTTTATTCTTGACGTTTCCGTGGGAAGCATTTAACATGTAATTATTATTACTAATAAATCAAATCACATCAAGTGTAGCTTGTAGGGTGTGTAAACCAAATGGTTTTGCAGGTAGAACTCGATCTCCTTCTGTCCTCAAGTAACACTGTCTTTTAAAAAGCCAGCAATCTCTATCTTAACCATATGATGTATAATACTCACCCACTCACCTTTGCAGCGAAGTGGCCCTTTTGCAATGGAACCATTGTCTGTACTGATGAGACTCAATTATTATTATCCAATATAATTAGGATTTAATTTTTTGGAGGTTAAGTGGCTCAGTATTTAATCTAGACATGCTATTGTTTTAAAATGTGCAGCACATTGGAATAGACCCTATGACACATTAGGAGTCCAATAGTATACATTTAGGGCTAGGCCACTGTGTTTTTGGACAAAATAGCCAATTTTACATCGAGGTGCCCAGTTGCCCCTAGAGCCTACCTATCCTGTATCCAATGCAGGAGGCAGAGGAGAGGGTAATGGCAGTAATGACATGGGCCAAGTTATTGTGGAACATCTTGCTTCATCAGCATAAGACATCGAACGTACTACATTTCTGGTGTGAAATGGCACAAGGGACACCCACAAAAAGACCACCCCAAAAATCGGTCATCACACTTAAATGCCCTTTTGTGGACTTTGAGAACCTGCCCCTTCAGTGCTCTCTGCACGGCCCTGGTATGCCGTAATCTGAAGACTTACCTCTTCAGACTCCACCTTAGCCTGTAGCACTTGCCCTATCCACAAGTTTCCTAGGGCATGGTGGGCATCACTTCCTTGCAGGCTTATGTAAAGTTAAAGGAGTAGTTCACACAAAAAAATTACTGAATGAAAAAATTAAATGAATTTTCTATCAATTACACACCCCATGAAGCCTTGAATTCATGGAGATTTCTTTGTTTTTGTCGCATTCCTGAGTCAATAATTTGATGACTGGGTCATCGGTCAATAGGAGATTCAGTAGGAGACACTTTAAAAATAAATCAGCTTTTTGTAGTATTGTTGAAATTATATAAAGTGAAAATTATTGAAAATTGTTGTTACAATACAGAATGTGTTTTATCATGTGTTAAAGAATGTACATGCATTATGTTTGTTTAAATATCATATACCCACATTTAGAGTCTGCAATTTCCCTTGCCGAAAATAACAGTTATTTTTTAACTGAATAATCGTAATTTATATTCATGTTGTTAACAAGTCATTGAAGAGGCAGTCGGGTGGAGCAGTGGTAAAGTAGCTGTTCACCAACACGCAGTCTGGGGGTTCGAATCCACTGAGGTGCATCCGGCTTTGTCGAGTGTCTATACGAACACAATTGGCCCGTGTTCGGGGGAGGGAACCTAGGCGGGGAGGGTGATAAATGTTACTGCATGTATTCCTACAGGCTGGGGCTGTATACCTGTCAGCAGGGAGCGTTGGGTGGGAGGAGCAGGTGGGGGCTCCTCACTGGCAGGTGACTCAGTAGGATACAACAGCAGTGACTGACAACACAGAGAAATGTGTGTGGGGAGGAAAAAAAAAAAAAAAGGACTAAATTGGGGAGAAAGAAAATCAATTATTTTATTTACCCTGCTTGCGCTTTGTCTATCGACACTTGGCTGATGTCTAAAACATAGAGTATAATGTTCCATTCAGTGACACAAAAGTGATATTTTTCATGTTTAGGATGATGATGTATAATATAATGTCCATCCTATGTGGAGCAATATAGCTTACCAATTAATTGTGTCTGCTTAGAATTACAAACCTATCACAGCTTATCAGTTTACAGCAAGCTGACAACAGGAGACAGGCCAAAATAAATACTAAAATATATTGCATTCATTTTACATTGGCATTTTTCTAACTGATTAAAGACATGTTTTGTGTCTGTGCTAGCTCAAGACTTACTTCTTCACTCTTGCTTTTAGTTGATATTTTTTTTCTATATCGCTGTGTTGTTATTTATGTCTTCACTGTTTGCTTGATTCACTGCCTTTTTGTTTTGGCCATTATTTTATTAACACTATTATTATTATCTTCCTGCCTTTATTTTTTACGCCATTGTTTTAAATTGTTTCAATGTTGTTTTTTTCTGCTTTGTTGTTGAATTGTGTTGTTTTTTCTGTAAAGCAATTTCGCTTTATTTTGTTTCCAGTCTTTCACCCTGTAAAGCACGTTGAGCTGCATTTATGCTCAAAGTGCAGCTCAGGGTTAGGGTTAACCTATGCTATATAAATAAAGTATATTATTATTATTATTAACATCTTAACCACTAAGCCAAAGGGAACTCCCTATACCTCGGGGGAGATATTAGACTTGCACGCCATCAGGCTGAGGTTGTGAGCCACTCTGCTACATCAGGAAGGCAATTAGTGTTGGTTAAATGTTTTGTATGACATTCCTGTTATTTCCATTTTGTAGATTCCAAAGGAGAGAGGATGGGATTCGGACCAAGACTAACAACTCTGTTCATTCTTATGGGTAAGTGTTGTTTTTTAGATGATATTATCATTCCTCCTATTAACACATTTTCTTATTTATCATTTAACTTATTCGCTATTCCATTCAAAGTGGTGAACAATGATTTAGTTACCACTATGGACTGGGACACAGAAACAACTGCAACATTACACACACCTGGAACAACAACTAGGCCTACTGACCCATCATCAACAGCTAGAGCAAACAACCCAGAGAACTATGTGTGGAGAGGAAATAATTGGTATAAATGAGGCGCAGTTTACGGAGCTAGTTCAGGCCAGGCAACTCAAGGGATTGTGCCAACCGATCAGGTGACTAGTCACATGCACTCTTCTCCTGGTCGGTAGGTTATAAGTACTGCTCTGCCTACCTGTTCATTCTGGCTGCGCTGTCCTGCTGCACTGACGTGCCGACGCTGCTGCTGCGCTGCTGCTGAGATCCTGCTGTATCTGCTGCCTTTGCTTGCCTGCGTATGCTGCTGACCATGAATAGTCTCATCCCACCGCCTCCCTGGCATCCGCCTGTAGGCTCTGTTTCTAGATCTCTGTGGGGGTCTTTATTCATTCCCTGTAAATGCTATTTGGCATGTAACATTTATTAAAATGTTATTCTTACAGGGAGTGAATGGATTCAGAGCCCTGACACCAAACTATGCTTCTTTATGCTTCCTATATCTATGCTCAAGCTTGCTCAATAAATATATATTCTAATCCAATCCAAGAGTTGTCTGACTGAACTACTAAATTGGGGAGTAAGAAAATCAATTATTGTAGTATATTGTTCCATTCAGTGACACAAAAGTGATATTTTCATGTTTAGGATGATGATGTATAATGCCCATCCAATATGTGGAGCAATATAGCTTACCAATTATTTTGTCTGCTTAGAATTACAAACTAAGACAACTCCCTATACCGTGGGGGAGATATTAGACTTTCATGCCATCAGGCTGAGGTTGTGAGCCACTCTGCTACATCAAGAAGGCAATTAGTGTTGGTTAAATGTTTTATGACATTCCTGTTATTTCTATTTTGTAGATTCCAAAGGCGAGAGGATGGGATTCGTACCAAGACTAACAACTCTGTTCATACTTATGGGTAAGTGGTTTTTCTTTTTTAATGACATCATCATTCCTCCTATTAACACATTTTCTTCTTTCTTTAAAATGTATCTTTCTCTCTACTCCATTCAAAGTGACACTTGGAGCAAACACAGCTGCGGGTTCAGCAACAATCGGTGCAAGTACCTCTGCCGCATCAATGTCAAGTAGTGAAACAACTGAAGCAGCATTGTGTTGTAGTTGTTGTTGCTGCAGTTGTTGTCAAACTACTGCAGCATCATCAACAACAACAACAACAATAACAACAACAACAACTGTAACACCAACACCTGGAGCATCAACCAATGCAACAATTGCAGCAGCATTGTGTTGTAGTTGTTGTTGCTGCATGTGTTGTCAAACTACTGCAGCATCAACAACAGCAACAACAACAACAACAACAACAACAATAACAATAGCAACTGTAACACAAACACCTGGAGCATCAACCAATGCAACAACTGCACCAGCATTGTGTTGTTGTTGTTGTTGTTGCTGCAGGTGTTGTCAAACTACTGCAGAATCATCAACAACAACAGCAACAACACCAGGAGGAATAACTACAGTAGCAACACCTGAAGCAACAACTGTAGTAATAATAATATCAACTACTACTACTCTACCACCAACTACTACTACTCTACCACCAACTACTACTACTATACCACCAAATACTACTACTACACTACCAACTACTACTACTCTACCACCAACTACTACTACTACTACACCACCAACTACTACTACTACTACTACTACTCAAATGACCACAACTCCAACAACTACTCCGACAACAACAACTGCTAAAACAACCACTACTCCAACAACTACTCCAACCACCACAACTACTCAAACAACGACAACTCCCTCCACAACTATGCAGACAACTACAACTACTCAAACAACGACAACTCCCACCACAACAACAAAGACAACCACGACTCAAAGAACAACAACTCAAACAACGACGACTCCCACCATAACTCCAACCACCACAACTACTCAAACAACCACAACTCCAACCACAACCCCAACCACTACAACTACTCAAACAACCACAACTCCAACCACTACAACTACTCAAACAACCAGAACTCCAACAACTACTCAAATAACGACGACTCTCACCACAACTCCATCCACCACAACTACTCGAACAACCACGACACCAACCACAACTCCTACCACTACAACTACTCAAACGTCCACAACTCCAACCACTACAACTAGTCAAACAACTACGACACCAACCACAACTCCAACCACTACAACTACTCAAACGACCACAACTACTCAAACAACGACGACTCCCACTAAAACTCCAACCACCACAACTACTCAAACAACCAAAAATCCAACCACAACACCGACCAGCACCACAACTCAAACCACTACAACTACTCAAAAAACTACGACTCCCACCACAACTCCGACCACCACCACTACTCAAACAACCACAACTCCAACCACAACTCCAACCACTACAACTACTGAAACGACCACAACTCCAACAACTACTCAAACAACGACGACTCCCACAACTCCAACCACCACAACGACTCAAACAACCACAACTCCAACACCAACTCCAACCACCACAACTACTCAAACAACCACGACACCAACCACAACTCCAACCACTACAACTACTCAAACGACCACAACTCCTAGCACAACTCCAACCACTATATCTACTCAAACGACCACAACTCCAACAACTACTCAAACAACGACGACTCCCACTACAACTCCAACCACCAGAACTACTCAAACAACCACAACTCCAACCACTACTCATATAACCACAACTCCAACCACAAATCCAACCACTACAACTACTCAAACGACCACAACTCCAACAACTACTCAAACAACGACGATTCCCACCACAACTCCAACCACCAAAACTACTCAAACAACCACGACACCAACCACAACTCCAACCAGCACAACTACTCAAACAACCAAGACACCGAATACAACTCCAACCACTACAACTACTCAAACGACCACAACTCCAACTACCACAAATACTCAAACGACCACAACTCCAACAACTACTCAAACAACCACGATACCAACCACAACTACTCAAACAACCACGACACCAACCACAACCTTAACCAATACAACTACTCAAAAGACCACAACTCCAACCACAACTCCAACGACTACAACTACTCAAACGACCACAACTCCAACAACTACTCAAACAACGACGACTCCCTCAACTCCAACCACCACAACTACTCAAACAACCACAATTCCAACCACAACTCCAACCACCACAACTACTCAAACAACCACGACACCAATGACAACTCCAACCACTACAACGACTCAAACGACCACAACTCCAACCACTCTATCTACACAAACAACCACAACTTCAACAACTACTCAAACAACAACGACTCCTACCACAACTCCAACCACCACCACTACTCAAACAATGACGACTCCTACCACAACTCCAACCACCACCACTACTCAAACAACCACAACACCAACCACAACTCCAACCACTACAACTACTCAACTAACCACAATTCCAACCACAACTCCAACCACTACAACTACTCAAATGACCACAACTCCAACAACTACTCAAACAACGACGACTCCCAGCACAACTCCAACCACCACAACTACTCAAACAACCACGACACCAACCATAACTCCAACCACCACAACTACTCAAACAACCACGACACCAACCACAACTCCAACCACTACAACTACTCAAACGACCACAACTCCAACCACTACAACTACTCAAACGACCACAACTCCAACAACTACTCAAACAACGACGACTCCCACCACAACTCCAACTACCATAACTACTCAAACAACCACGACTCCAACCACCACAATTACTCAAACAACCACGACACCAACCACATCTCCAACCACCAAAACTACTCAAACAACCAAAACTCCCACCACAACTCCGACCACCAAAACTACTCAAACAACCACGACACCAACCGAAACAACTACTCAAACAACCACAACTCCAACCACAACTCCAACCACTACAACTACTCAAACAACCACAACTCCAACTACTACAACTACTCAAACAACCACAACTCCAACCACTACAACTACTCAAACGACCAGAACTCTAACAACTACTAAAATAATGATGACTCCCACCACAACTCCAACCACCTCAACTACTCAAACAACCACGACACCAACCACAACTCCAACCACTACAACTACTCAAACGACCACAACTCCAACCACTCAAACAACTACGACACCAACCACAACTCCAACCACTACAACTACTCAAACGACCACTACTCCAACAACTACTCCAACCACTACAACTACTCAAACAACGACAACTCCCACCACAACTACGCAGACAACTACAACTACTCAAACAACGACATCTCCCACCAAAACAACGCAGACAACGCAGACTCCAAAAACAACTCCAGTCTCAACAATTATTCAAACGACCACAACTCCAACAACTACTCAAACAACAACGACTCCCACCATAACTGCAACCAGCACAACTACTCAAACAACCACAACTCCAACTACAACTCAAACCACTACAACTACTCAAACAACCACAACTCCAACCACAACTCCAACCACTACAACTACTCAAACGACCAGTACTCCAACAACTACTCAAATAACGACGACTCCCACCACAACTACTCAAACAACCATGACACCAACCATAACTCCAACCACCACAACTACTCAACCAACCACAATTCCAACCACAACTCCAACCACTACAACTACTCAAACGACCACAACTCCAACAACTACTCAAACAACGTCGACTCCCACCACCACTCCAACCACCACAACTACTCAAACAACCACGACACCAACCATAACTCCAACCACCACAACTACTCAAACAACCACGACACCAACCACTACAACTACTCAAACAACCACAACTCAAACCACTACAACTACTCAAACGACCACAACTCCAACAACTACTCAAACAACGACGACTCCCACCACAACTCCAACCACCACAACTACTCAAACAACCACGACACCAACCACAACTCCAAGCACCACAACTACTCAATCAACCACGACACCAACTACAACTCCAACCACCAAAACTACTCAAACAACCAAAACTCCCACCACAACTCCAACCACTGCCGGTGCAACTACAGCCGGTCCAACTACTGCTGCTGCAACTACAGTGGGTCCAACTACAGCTGGTCCAACTACTGCTGGTGCAACTACAGCCGGTCCAACTACTGCTGCTGCAACTACAGTGGGTCCAACTACATCCGGTGCAACTACTGTTGGTGCAACTACAGCCAGTCCAACTACTGCTGGTGTAACTACAGCCGGTCCAACTACTGCTGCTGCAACTACAGCCGGTCCAACTACTACTGGTGTAACTACAGCCGGTCAACCTACTGCTGCTGCAACTACAGCCGGTCCAACTACTGCTGGTGTAACTACAGCCGTTCGAACTACTGCTGGTGCAACTACAGCTGGTCAACCTACTGCTGCTGCAACTACAGCCGGTCCAACTACTGCTGGTCCAACTACTGCTGGTGTAACTACAGCCGGTCCAACTACTGCTGCTGCAACTACAGTGGGTCCAACTACAGCCGGTCCAACTACTGCTGGTGCAACTACAGCCGGTCCAACTACTGCTTCTGCAACTACAGTGGGTCCAACTACAGCCGGTCCAACTACTGCTGGTGCAACTACAGCCGGTCCAACTACTGCTGCTGCAACTACAGTGGGTCCGACTACTGCTGCTGCAACTACAGCCGGTCCAACTACTGCTGGTGTAACTACAGCCGGTCCAACTACTGCTGCTGCAACTACAGTGGGTCCAACTACAGCCGGTCCAACTACTGCTGGTGCAACTACAGCCGGTCCAACTACTGCTTCTGCAACTACAGTGGGTCCAACTACAGCCGGCCCAACAACTGCTGCTGCAACTACAGCCGGTCCAACTACTGCTGGTGCAACTACAGCCGGTCCACCTACTGCTGCTGCTGCAACTACAGTGGGTCCAACTACAACCGGTCCAACTACTGCTGCTGCAACTACAGCCGGTCAAACTACTGCTGGTGCAACAACAGCCGGTCCACCTACTGCTGGTGCAACTACAGCCGGTCCAACTACTGCTGGTGCAACTACAGCCGGTCCAACCACTGCCGGTGCAACTGCAGGCGGTCCAACTACTGCGGCTGCAACTACAGTGGGTCCAACTACAGCCGGTCCAACTACTGCTGGTACAACAACAGCCAGTCCAACTACTGCTGCTTCAACTACAGCCGGTCCAACTACTGCTGGTGCAACTAAAGCCGGTCCAACTACTGCTGCTGCGACTACAATGGGTCCAACTACATTTGGTCAAACTACTGCTGGTGCAACTACAGCCGGTCAAACTACTGCTGGTGCAACTACAGCCGGTCCAACTACTAATGGTAAAACTACAGCCGGTCAAACTACAGCTGCTGCAACTACAGTGACAACTGTCACAGCTGCCCCAACAACTACCACCGCTGCCACACCAACTACAAAAGCTGGCCTAACAACTAACACAGCTGCTGCAACTACAGTGGGTCCAACTACAGCCGGTCCAACTACTGCTGGTTCAACAACAGTCGGTCCAACTACTGCTGGTGTAACCACAGTCGGTCCAACTACTGCTGCTGCAACTACAGCCGGTCCAACTACTGCTGGTTCAACAACAGTCGGTCCAACTACTGCTGGTGTAACTACAGTCGGTCCAACTACTGCTGCTGCAACTACAGCCGGTCCAACTATTGCTGGTGTAACTACAGCCGGTCCAACTACTGCTGCTGCAACTACAGTGGGTCCAACTACAGTCGGTCAAACTACTACTGGTGCAACTAAAGCCGGTCCAACTACTGCTGGTGTAACTACAGCCAGTCCAACTACTGCTGCTGCAACTACAGCCGGTCCAACTACTGCTGGTGCAACTACAGCCGGTCCAACTACTGCTGGTGCAACTATAGCCGGTCCAACTACTGCTGCTGCAACTACAGTGGGTCGAACTACAGCCGGTCCAACTACTGCTGGTGCAACAACAGCCGGTCCAACTACTGCTGGTGTAACTACAGCCGGTCCAACTACTGCTGCTGCAACTACAGCCGGTCCAACTACTGCTGCTGTAACTACAGCCGGTCCAACTACTGCTGCTGCAACTACAGCCAGTCCAACTACTGCTGGTGCAACTACAGCCAGTCCAACTACTGCTGGTGCAACTACAGCCGGTCCAACTACTGCTGCTGCAACTACAGCCGATCCAGCTACTGCTGGTATAATTACAGCCGGTCAAACTACTGCTGCTGCAACTACAGTGGGTCCAACTACAGCCGGTCCAACTACTGCTGCTGCAACTACAGCCGGTCCAACTACTGCTGCTGCAACTACAGCCAGTCCAACTAATGCTGGTGCAACTACAGCCGGTCCAACTCATGCTGGTGCAACTACAGCCGGTCCACCTACTGCTGGTGCAACTTCAGCCGGTCCAACTACTGCTGGTGCAACTACAGCCGGTCCAACTACTGCTGCTGCAACTACAGTGGGTCCAACTACAGCCGGTCCAACTACTGCTGATGCAACAACAGCCGGTCCAACTACTGCTGATGCAACAACAGCCGGTCCAACTACTGCTGCTGCAACTACAGCCGGTCCAACTACTGCTGGTGTAACTACACCCGGTCCAACTACTGCTGCTGCAACTAGAGTGGGTCTAACTACAGCCGGTCCAACTACTGCTGGTGCAACTACTGCTGGTGCAACTACAGCCGGTCCAACTACTGCTGGTGCAACTACAGCCGGTCCAACTACTGCTGCTGCAACTACAGTGGGCCCAACAACTATCACAGCTTTTGCAACAACTACCACCACTGCTACACCAACTACAACAGCTGGCCTAACAACTACCACAGCTGGTGCAACTACAGCCGGTCCAACTAGTGCTGCTGCAACTACAGCCGGTCCTACTACTGCTGGTGTAACTACAGCCGGTCCAACTACTGCTGCTGCAACTACAGTGGGTCCAACTACAGCCATTCCAACTACTGCTGCTGCAACTACAGCCGGTCCAACTACTGCTGGTGTAACTACAGCCGGTCCAACTACTGCTGCTGCAACTACAGTCGGTCCAACTAAAGCCGGTCCAACTACTACTGGTGCAACTACAGCCGGTCCAACTACTTTTGGTATAACTACAGCCGGTCCAACTACTGCTGCTTCAACTACAGTGGGTCCAACTACAGCCGGTCCAACTACTGCTGATGCAACTACAGCCGGTCCAACTACTGCTGGTGCAACTACAACTGATCCAACTACTGCTGGTGCAACTACAGCCGGTCCACCTACTGCTGGTGGAACTACAGCCGGTCCAACTACTGCTGCTGCAACTACAGCCGGTCCAACTACTGCTGGTATAATTACAGCCGGTCCAACTACTTCTATTGCAACTACAGTGGGTCCAACTACAGCCGGTCCAACTACTGCTGGTGCAACTACAGCCGGTCCAACTACTGCTGCTGCAACTACAGCCGGTCCAACTACTGCTGGTGCAACTACAGCCGGTCCAACTACTACTGCTGCAACTACAGTGGGTCGAACTACAGCCGGTCCAACTACTGCTGGTGCAACAACAGCCGGTCAAACTACTGCTGGTGTAACTACAGCCGGTCCAACTACTGCTGCTGCAACTACAGCCGGTCCAACTACTGCTGGTGTAACTACAGCCGGTCCAACTACTGCTGCTGCAACTACAGCCAGTCCAACTACTGCTGGTGCAACTACAGCCAGTCCAACTACTGCTGGTGCAACTACAGCCGGTCCAACTAATGCTGGTTTAACTACAGCCGGTCCAACTACTGCTGCTGCAACTACAGCCGATCCAACTACTAATGGTATAATTACAGCCGGTCAAACTACTGCTGCTGCAACTACAGTGGGTCCAACTACAGCCGGTCCAACTACTGCTGGTGTAACTACAGCCGGTCCGACTACATATGCTGCAACTACAGTGGGTCTAACTACAGCCGGTCCAACTACTGCTGGTGCAACTACTGCTGGTGCAACTACAGCCGGTCCAACTACTGCTGGTGCAACTACAGCCGGTCCAACTACTGCTGCTTCACCTACAGTGGGCCAAACAACTACCACAGCTTTTGCAACAACTACCACCACTGCTACACCAACTACAACAGCTGGCTTAACACCTACCATAGCTGGTGCAACTACAGCCGGTCCAACAACTACTAAAACAACGACGACTCCCACTACAACTCCAAACACCACAACTACTCAAACAACCAAAACTCCAACCACTACAACTACTCAAACGACCACATCTTTAAAAACTACTCAAACAACGACAACTCCCACCAGAACTCCAACCACTACAACTAATCAAATGACCACAACTCCGTCTCCAACAACTACTCAAACAACGACGACTCCCACCACAACTCCAACCACTACAACTATTCAAACAACCACAACTCCAACAACTACTCAAACAACGACGACTCACACCACAACTCCAACCACTAAAACTACTCAAACGACCACAACTCCAACTAGTACTCAAACAACGACGACTCCCACCACAACTCCAACCACCACAACTACTCAAACAACCACAACTCCGATCACAACTCCGACCACAACAATTACTCAAACAACCACAACTCCAACCACAACTGCAACCACCACAACTACTCAAACAACCACGACACCAACCAAAACTACTCAAACAACCACGACACCAACCACAACTCCAACCACTAAAGCTACTCAAACGACCACAAATCCAACAACTACTCAAACAACGACGACTCCAACCACAACTCCGACCACCACAACTACTCAAACAACCACAACTCCAACCACAACTGCAACCACATTAACTACTCAAACAACCACAACACCAACCACAACTCCAACCACTACAACTACTCAAAAAACCACAACTCCAACCACTACAACTACTCAAACGACCAGAACTTCAACAACTACTCAAACAACGACGACTTCCACAACTCCAACAACCACAACTACTGAAACAACCACAACTCCAACCACCACAACTACTCAAACAACCACGACACCAACCACAACTCCGACCACTACAACTACTCAAACAAGCACAACTCCAACAACTACTCAAACAACGACGACTCCCAGCACAATTCCAACCACCACAACTACTCAAACAACCACGACACCAAACACAACTCCAACCACCACAACTACTCAAACAACCACGACACCAACCACAACTCCAACCACCACAACTACTCAAACAACCACAACTCCAACCACTACAACTACTCAAACGACCACAACTCCAACAACTACTCAAACAACGACAACTCCCACCACATCTCCAACCACCACAACTACTCAAACAACCACGACACCAACCACAAGTCCAACTACCACAACTACTCAAACAACCACAAGTCCAATTCCTACAACTACTCAAACAACGACGACTCCCACCACAACTCCAACAACCACAACACCAACCACAACTCCAACCACCACAACTACTCAAACAACCACAACTCCAACCACAACTCCAACCACTACAACTACTCAAACGACCACAACTCCAACAACTACTCAAACAACGACGACTCCCACTACAACTACAACCACTCCAACCACTCAAACAACCAGAACTCCAACCACTACAACTATTCAAACCACAACTCCAACAACTACTCAAACAACGACGACTCCCACCACAACTCTAACCACCACAACTACTCAAACAACGACAACTCCGACCACCACAACTACTCAAATAACCACGACACCAACCACAACTACTCAAACAACCACGACACCAACCACAACTCCAACCACTACAACTACTCAAAAGACCACAACTCCAACAACTACTCAAACAACGACGACTACCACAACTCCAACCACCACAACTACTCAAACAACCACAACTCCAACCACCACAACTACTCAAACAACCACGACACCAACCACAACTCCAACCACTTCAACTACTCAAACGACCGCAACTCCAACCACAACTCCAACCACTAAAACTACTCAAACGACCACCACTCCAACAACTATTCAAACAAAGACGACTCCCACCACAACTCCAACCACCACAACTACTCAAACAACCACGACACCAACCACAACTCCAACCACCACAACTACTCAAACAACCACAACTCCAACCACTACAACTACTCAAACGAAAACAACTCCAACAACTACTCAAACAACGATGAGTCTAACCACAACTCCAACCACTACAGCTACTCAAAATACCACAACTCCAACCACTGGAACTACTCAAACGACCACAACTCCAACAACTACTCAAACAACGACGACTCCCACTACAACTCCAAACACCACAACTACTCAAACAACCACAACTCCAACCACTACAACTATTCAAACAACCACAACTCCAACAACTACTCAAAGAACGACAACTCCCACCGCAACTACAACCATTAAAAATACTCAAATGACCACAACTCCAAGCACTGTAACTACTCAAACGACCACAACTCCATCAACTACTCAAACAACAACGACTCCCACCACAACTCTAACCACCACAACTACTCAAACAACCACAACTCCAACCACATCTCCGACCACCACAACTACTCAAACAACCACGACACCAACCACAACTACTCAAACAACCATGACACCAACCACAACTCCAACCACTACAACTATACAAAAGACTACAACTCCAACCACAACTCCAACCACTACATCTACTCAAACGACCACAACTCCAACAACTACTCAAACAACGACGACTACCACAACTCCAACCACCACAACTACTCAAACAACCACGACACCAACCACAATTCCAACCACTAAAACTACTCAAACGACCACCACTCCAACAACTACTCAAACAACGACGACTCCCACCACAACTCCAACCACCACAACTACTCAAACAACCACGACACCAACCACAACTCCAACCACCACAAGTACTCAAACAACCATGACACCAACCACAACTCCAACCACCACAACTACTCAAACAACCACAACTCCAACAACTACTCAAACAACTACTCAAACAACCACGACACCAACCACAATTCCAACCACTACAACTACTCAAAATACCACAACTCCAACCACTGGAACTACTCAAACGACCACAACTCCAACAACTACTCAAACAACAACGACTCCCACCACAACTCCAACCACCACAACTACTCAAACAACCACAACTCTAACCACAACTCCAACCACCACAACTACTCAAACAACCACAACTCCAACGACAACTCCAACCACCACAACTATTCAAACAACCACTACTCCAACAACTACTCTACCAGCAACTACTACAACTCTACCAGCAACTACTACTACTCTACCACCACCAACTACTACTCTACCACCAACTACTACTACTCTACCAGCAACTACTACTACTTTACCACCACCAACTACTACTACTACTCTACCACCAACTACCACTACTCTACCACCAACTACTACTGCAACAGCAACATCTGCAGCTGGTGGTGGCTGCAGCTGCACCACCAGTTGTGTTTGCAGATGCAGCTGCGGTGTTGGCTGCAGCTGCGGTGGTGGCTGCAGCTGCGGTGGTAACTGCAGCTGCGATGGTGCTGGCAGCAGCTGCGGTGGTAACTGCAGCTGTGGTGGTGGTGGCACCAGCTGCACTGGTAACTGCAGCTGCGGTGGTGTTGGCAGCAGCTGCAATGTTGGCTGCAGCTGCGGTGGTGGTGGCACCAGCTGCACTGGTAACTGCAGCTGCGGTGGTGGTGGCAGCAGCTGCAATGGTGGCTGCAGCTGCGGTGGTGGTGGCACCAGCTGCACTGGTAACTGCAGCTGCGGTGGTGGTGGTGGCAGCAGCTGCACTGGTGGCTGCAGCTGCGGTGGTAACTGCAGCTGTGGTGGTGGTGGCACCAGCTGCACTGGTAACTGCAGCTGCGGTGGTGGTGGCAGCAGCTGCACTGGTGGCTGCAGCTGCGATGGTAACTGCAGCTGCGGTGGTGGTGGCAGCAGCTGCACTGGTGGCTCTAGCTGCGGTGGTGGTGGCTTCAGCTGCGGTAGTGGTGGCAGCAGCTGTAGTGGTGGCGGCAGCTGCAGTGGTGGCGGCAGCTGCGGTGTTTGCAGCACCACCAGTGCAGCTGCTGCCACCACCACCGCAACTGCAGATACCACTGCAGCAGTCACTGTTAAGAGGCTGACGTTCAGATCTGTAGGAGAAACATTCACAGTTGACCTCTTGGACACATCATCTCCTGCTTTTAAGGCTCGAAGCAATTTGATAAAGGAGCAGGTAAGTAACACGTGGTTGTGAACATAACGTTAAATATTTTTTTTAAATGTATTTTTTAATATTAAGAATGTAAAAGAGTGATTTACTGAAAATTTCTTCATTTTGATTTCTACAGCTTAAGCCTTACTACAGTGCAGAATTCAACACGTTCAAATTCTTGACAGTGATAGCATTCAGGTAATAGGCCAATACTTTACTCGCTGTTCAATTATGGCTAGCAGATCATGATTATTTCCCAAAAAATTTATATCTTTGTATTTAAAAATATATATTATTTTTTTTGCAGCAATGGATCAATCAACAATGATCTGGACATATCATTCCGTTCCTCGTCTGTCCCTGCTGATACTCAGATTCTAGCTGTTATGACCAAAGCAAAAAATAACATCACAGCCTTCAACATCGAAATCGCCTCCATCGCTGTCAATGGAATACGTAAGCAAATACCTGATCTAACCCCTTCAACCCGGGACAGCATCTGTATCATTTTAGATGTTTCTATAGGTGTATATATAGCAAAAAAAAATAATCAGGAAACAGTTTTTCAGTTTTTAGAATCGGCCTCTGGTCTAAAAACAGGCTATAGAACAGTGCTTCTCAACCTACAGTAAGGACCTCCAGTTTGACATGCACAGCGTTAGGCAAGTGGTCCTCAAACTTTTTTAGCTCAGGTCATTTTGTGTCAAATCTGGCTCACAAGATCGATGTTGGTGTCTATATCTGATATCTGATAAGATATGCACTGCACTGTGGTCTTGTCTCTAAAGGGAATTAAATCACCAAGAGAGTATGAAACGTGTAGACATTTGTTGATAATATACAGTATGCATGTTAAACTATATTTATTTCAGCAAACAGAAACTAAGCTCCTCATAAATTCATCTTGTTTTTGCCATGTCGGTGCCATGATTAAGATGTTAATATAAACTAGAAAGTACTGTTCCTGAAGAAACAGTGTGGGATCGCTAAGAATGTTGCTGGTATTGAGTATTGATAGTGTTAGTAGTGTTATAGGTTTGAAAGGTTTGAAAGGTTTGAAGGGTTTGAAGGGTTTGAAAGGTTTGAAAGGTTTGAAAGGTTCTAAAGGTTTGAATGGTTTGAAAGGTTTGAAAGGTTCTAAAGGTTTGAAAGGTTCTAAAGGTTCTAAAAGTTCTAAAGGTTTGAAAGGTTCTAAAGGTTTGAATGGTTTGAAAGGTTCTAAAGGTTTGAAAGGTTCTAAAGGTTTGAAAGGTTCTAAAGGTTTGAAAGGTTCTAAAGGTTTGAAAGGTTCAAAAGGTTTAAAAGTACAAATTATTTCAAAAATTCAAATGGTAGCCGATATGTCCTAAGTATGCCGAACGTTATAGAGTTAGAACGGAGTTTCTAGCTAAAAGTATGAATTTCCCCATTGAAATGAATGGGATTTTTTAGCAGTAAAAAGTGAAATATCTCTAAAAGTACAAATGATTTCAAAAATTCAAATGGTAGCCAATATGTCCTAAGTAGGCTGAACGTTATAGAGTTGGAACGGAGTTTCTAGCTAAAAGTATGAATTTCTCCATTGAAATGAATGGGAGTTTTTTAGAAGTAAAAAGTGAAATATCTCTAAAAGTACAAATGATTTCAAAGATTCTAATGGTAGCCAATATGTCCTAAGTAGGCTGAACGTTATAGAGTGAACGGAGTTTCTAGCTAAAAGTATGAATTTCTCCATTGAAATGAATGGGAGTTTTTTAGAAGTAAAAAGTGAAATATCTCTAAAAGTACAAATTATTTCAAAAATTCAAATGGTAGCCGATATGTCCTAAGTAGGCCGAACGTTGTGGAGTTGGAATAGAGTTTGTAGCTAAAAGTATGAAGGACTAGTTAGCCGTCAAAAAACGGTGGGAAGATATAATAAATAGTGGCAATAACATTAGTGTGATCGCTTTAGCGATCCCACAATAATGAATAAAGCATACAAATATCTAAATTATGTTGAATACCAATATGCCAAACGAGTATCTGGATATTAGTATATCCGGGGCCCACCCAACACTCTATCACAACACTAGCTCACCATTCTATTTAATTTTACCACCACCTATTACACCTGTTACTACACCTACAGTAATTTCTACTATATAAACAATATCAAGAGAAACAATTTAACCATAGGTCAATACATCTTTATTGCAAATTAATCTGACTTTGTCATTAGTAATATCAACTTCCAGCAAATAATGTTGTCCTATCCTTTCTGCTCCAGCATTAGTGGCAACGATCGCGTTGGAATTCAAACTCGAGATAACCTTCACAGCAGATCTTGCAAATCCAAACTCAGCAGCATTCCAAAGCTTATCAACCCAAGTTGCCACAGCGGTAAGTTCACACTGTATGACCTGTCAAATATCACTCAAGGACTCTACAGAGAATTAATTCTACTATCATTTTTATTTTTACTGAGTGAATAATACTATCATCGTGTGTGTGTGTGTGTGTGTGTGTGTGTGTGTGTGTGTGTGTGTGTGTGTGTGTGTGTGTGTGTGTGTGTGTGTGTGTGTGTGTGTGTGTGTGTGTGTGTGTGTGTGTGTGTGTGTGTGCACGTGCTCATTATGTTTTCTGTGTTCTTTTCACAGCTGGACAATCTGTATAGAGCACAATATCCTAACTTCTTTCGAACCGTGATCAACGGCTTCAGGTATGCTCTTGACATAACTTCTGATGGACAAAATAATTACATTTTCATTGATTTTCTATATTTACTGTATGCTTGTTCGAAAATACATTTTTTTTTATTTCACGAATTAGCTGCAGTAGATCTATGCAAATACGCCCGGCTAATATTTTGTTTGTCTAATGTGTGTAATGGAGTTGAGTGGGGAAGGGTATGATAGTTTGAGTGGATCTTTTCTCTATGGAAACTCAAAAAGGATCATTGTATGGAAAGTAAGAGCATTACTGTAACCTTCGTGGCCTACCTTAATTACATATGTGACAATCGTAAAACTGGGACCATAGAAATGTACATGACAAAATCCATTAAAAAATAAGAATTCTAACAATCATCTTTTCACAGCCAAGGTTCAGTTGTGGTAAATGCGACCCTGCAATTTAACGATGCCAGCTCTATTGCACCAACAAGCAATGCTGTGGAAAACACTTTAGTGGAAGCTGCGACAAACAGCAGTTCCGGCTTGTCCCTTCCTGTGAATGCATCATCAGTTGTTGCAACAAGTATGAGCTTTTTAAATTTATTTTCTTTCAAATGTATAACATACAGGACGCTACAATACTGCTTTTTACGTGCTTCTCCAGCATTTCCATTAATTTAAACTATTTTTAAAGGTACAGCTTCTACAACTGTTGCTCCCACGACTGCTCCCAATACTACTTCACCACCAGTTAACACAACTTCACCACCAGGTAATACATCATCACCTGTTAATGTAACGTCACTACCATTCAATTTAACTCCACCACCTGTCAAAGGGATTCTAGGCAACTTCAGAGATCAAAAAAAGAAAAAAAATGTTGTCAAACAGTTAGTACCGTTGACTGATCGGCAATTTTTGGCAAAGAGATTTGGTGTAGATCTAGAAAAGAATGCACCAAGTAAGGTTCAACTCAGGTCCATGTTACTAGGGTTTAAGTTTTTAAACTGAAGTGATATTAATAAATTCCAAATATTGAGCCATATGATAGGGTGCATTTGGTTCCATTTTGTGTAATAATAATAATAATAATACATTTTATTTATAACGCACTTTACATGCTCACGAATCTCAGAGTGCTACAGATTAAAAGCAAGGCAAAAAAACAGCATAGGCAACAAAACAATTACAATAGACCCAACTAGGCTATACTAAAGGGCCATAATTTAGAAATTAAAACTGTAAAGAGTTACCGGTACCTAAGTGTCCATTTGGTTCCTAAATATCAATCATTTAGCTGGGGGCCCCCTGGAACCCCCTCAAGGACCAGTGTGGTATAACAATTTTTGTTTTGATATAGAATGCTTTGTTTTTCTTCTTGTTTTACAGAGGTTACCACCACTGCAGTTGCTGCCACCTCTGCTGCGGCCATTGTTAAGAGGCTGACGTTCAGATCTGTAGGAGAAACATTCACAGTTGACCTCTTGAACACATCATCTTCTGCTTTTAAGGCTCGAAGCAATTTGATAAAGGAGCAGGTAAGTAACACATGGTAGTGAAAATAACGTTAAATGTTTTTTTTTAAATGTATTCTTAATATTAAGAATGTAAAAAAGTGATTTACTGAAAATGTCTTCATTTTGATTTCTACAGCTTAAGCCTTACTACAGTGCAGAATTCAACACGTTCAAATCCTTGACAGTGATAGCATTCAGGTAATATGCCGATTGCCGATACTTTACTTGCTGTTCAATTATGGCCAGCGGATCATGATTATTCAAACAAAAAATCAAATATCAAACATATTTTTGTTTTTTTGCAGCAATGGATCAATCAACAATGATCTGGACATATCATTCAGTTCCTCGTCTGTCCCTACTGATACTCAGATTGTAGCTGTTATGACCACAGCAAAAAATAACATCACAGCCTTCAACATCGAAATCGCCTCCATCACTGTCAATGGAATACGTAAGCAAATACCTGATCTAACCCCTTCAACCCGGGACAGCATCTGTATCATTTTAGATGTTTCTATAGGTATATATATATAGCATATAGCATATAGCAGAAGGCGTTTTTAGAACAGTGCTATAGAACAGTGCTTCTCAACCTACAGTAAGGACCTCCAGTTTGACATGCACAGCATTAGGCCAGTGGTTCTCAAACTTTTTTAGCTCATGCACCCCTGTTAACAACTTTTTCCATCCACAGCGGATTGAAAAAAAACTTTATATACTTGTTTAACCACTTGAACTACAGCATCCCTATTCTGGGGGAACATTCGCCAAAAATTGCAGATTTAACAGCTAACCTTGTAGATCGGCAATTTTTGGAAAAGAGATTTGGTGTAGATCGAGAAAAGAATGCACCAAGTACGGTTCAACTCAGGTCCATGTTACTAGGGTCTAAGTTTTTAAACTGAAGTGATATTAATAAAGTGATATTAATAAATTATAAAAGTATTCTGTGGCACCCTTGGATTTGCATCACCGCACCATAGGGTGCCACAGCCACTATGAGAAACGCTGCATTAGGCTACTCAAACCCATTTGACATGTTTTTTCTATTTAATTTTTTATCTCTGAGACGCCCTACACTGTAAAATGTCACTGAATGGAGCCAAAGGGTGCATTTGGTTCCATTTTGTGTACACTGTCAGAGTTACCGGTGCCTAAGTGTCCATTTGGTTCCTAAAAATCAATCATTTAGCTGGGGGCCCCCTGGAACCCCCTCAAGGACCAGTGCGGTATAACAATTTTTAGAATTCTTTGTTTTTCTTCTTGTTTTACAGAGGTTGCCACCACTGCAGTTGTTGCCACCACTGCAGTTGCTGGCACCGCTGCTACGGCCACCACTGCAGCCGCGGGTGGAGTGAGCCATAGTACGATGTGCATCTTCACCGCATTGTCTCTGGTGGCGTTGGCATGGCTTGGCACGGCCTGGCAGCTATAGTGTCACTGCTCGAGTGCACCCGACATGTTCAAGGACAATGGTCACCATCCATGGTATGAGAAGGCACTTTAATTTCATTGGAGATCATGGATGTAACGCTCTCATATTTTAGAGAGCTTTGGAAGCACTCTTAGGATTTCTTTTTTTTAAATGTAATGAAGATGGATAATTCTGTTAAATGAATCCACATCCCTGACTTTACCAATCTCTGATTACAGTTGTAGACTATATTAAAGATACAATACTTATAAGCTCTTTAATTCTTTTGCCTTAGATAAAAAAAACGTAATACATAAAATGTAATAAAACGTAAAAAAGTATGCAACGTTGCATGCAGGCCATGGAATATATTACAGCAAAGCAATGTTTACTTATTTCTTTTAATAGTTTACATATTGATAATGCAATAAAATTGCATTCATATTTATCATTATTGAGTGTATTTTGTGACAGTAATTGTAATTGTGTAGTTTATCTGAGCAACGATTCATCTTCATAATGGTCGGAATACATTTGCAGAATGTCTTGTTTTATTGTTAAATGTGGGGTCTACGGATGAAAGTTAGCATCTTTGCTAACTCTGATGTATTTACACTGTATTGCCACTCTCTACTCTTTTTGATGCTGTGTTCATGAATGTACTGACCCGGCCCAAATGAACAAATAAATACGTCTGTGGTGAAAATGTGATTGATAAGAATTGATTGATGTAAAGTTATTGACATGTAGAAATAAGACAAAGTGATGTGTCTTTATTTCATGGTTGCATGGTTGTCGGGTGCAAACCTCATTATGTCCAAAACTGTTACTTTTCAGGATTGACATTCAAGAATTCCAAAAGTAGCAGATCTACAAGCTCAAAACGCGTCGCTTTGCACCGCGTTTCAAGCTTGCGGATCTGCTACTTTTGATGCTTTTGTGTGACACTGTACTATGATCAAGTAGGGTGTTAATTTACAAATGGATCACTGGGGGTCCCAGGACCCCACTTTGAGAACCACTGAAATAGTAAATTGTATTGTATTTAATTGTCAGTAGTCAATAAAATGCATCAATTTGATCAGAACACCAGTGACTTATATATTGTAGCCTTGACCTCAACATCAACAACAATAATATAATGATAGTAATGATCAGGCATGTGCAGGGGGGGGGGCTTTTGGTGCTTGAGCACCTGCCCTTTTGCCTCAAATTGCCCTTTTCCCAAAAGACCAAAAATTAAAATAATTGCAATTTTTTTATGGCCTGCCCAAAATCCGTGGCTCTTATCAAGACGAACATTTGACAAATAATTATAATTTCACTATCATAATTATAATTTATAATTATAATTTAAATTAGCTGGCTGCCATCAGTCAGTTTTAGTCTCACTTTTCCTGATGCAGTGATGTCAAGTGCCCTCCCACCCAGGGGTCATGAACATGTCCGTACATGGGCAAACATCTCCGTGGCAAGACATGTCTATGTCCGTGGCACATTTTTTATTCTGAAAAAAAAAATCTATATATAGCCTGTATATGTTCTTCATTATAATGTAGAAACATATATGTGTTTGAATAACTTTGGTGACTCGTAAAGTAACTCAGCTCATTACATGAGTTGCAGGAGATTATTTTGTAAGCCTATTACACATATGGTACCTGTACACAGTCGACAACAAGACAGCTAAAAGAAATGATTGCTAATAGCTGCCTCAATTCTGTGAAAATAGCTAAATGTGTTAACAAAGAATATGTGCTTATAAATAACATTAACAGAATCACACGCCTAGTCTCGTTGCTGTCCGGCAGAAACCAGCTAACTCCATTTTGACGCTTTTGCATTTTTTTCCATAAATCAGGTTCATTGAACACCCTTTACGTCTGTGTGTTGTTAAAAAGAATATTGAACCAATGAAAAGCATTCAAAAGTGCTTCTGACAAAACCAGCTAACTCCATTGGATCCTCAAACTTTCTGTTAAACCAGCAAACTGCACCGGAGTTAGCTGGTTTTGCTGACTCCAGGCTCCACCCCCTTTTGACCTCCAACCTCATTGTGAGCTTGGCGGTCCATTCAGCTGTTCTTATCAATGATGAACAAAACCTCCAAACGCCACTTTTTTTTATTTCCTGAAAAATGAACATTTTGGAGTTAGCTGGTTTCTGCCGGACTGACAGCAGAGATATAATAATGGACTCCTGATGTGCCATATTGTCTACTCTATTCCACAGCGCTACACATTTTAAAACAAGCCACTTATCAAATAAAACAATATATATATTATTTGGGGGGGAAAGCCGATCAACAAGCTCACAGCATGTTGTAAGCTTGTAGATCAGTAATTGTCTCCACCAGGCCGAAAGGCATGGCGAGAGAGTATGTTTTGCACCCTGTCCGTCCGTGTGTTCGTCTGTCCGTGTGTGTGTGTCATTCTGTCTGTGTACAGCTAATCTCTGGCACCGTTGGATTGATGTCAGCGAAACTGTGCACACACACACAGTGTCAATTCAGATCCTCTGCCCCACATTTTTCACATGGGCCTTTTATAGCGCCACTAGTAGGCCGATTTGTGCAAAAAAAAAATTGACAGTACTCCTACAGATTTTGTCAAAAAAAAAAAGCAAATCGGTAAACAGTATCTCTATAGTCATTAAACGAAACTGGTCTTTCAGATTTTTCATATTCCATTCTGATTAGTCTGGGAGGCTTCGGCTCAAAGCCTGAACAACAGGGGCGCGGCCACTGAGTTCTGATTCAAATCAACAGCCAATGAAGAAAAGGGGGCGGGATCCACATGCAGTGGGTGTTAGATGTAAATAGGAGCGACGGGAAGCAATTTCCCCTTGAGACATTGCGGCCGCCATTGTTGTGTACTGCTGTTTGCCTCTCGTCGGACTTTTTAGACGAGTTGCACAGCTCTCAGACCGGTAAGTGACGTGTCCGCTCAGATTCTGAGCGTAAGTTACATCCCGCCCACAAATACCAGGGCTCTGGCCCAGAAGTTCCTCACCGCTCCCGTTTGTATGCGAGGCGAAAAACTTCTGGGAACTCAGATTACATTCTGATTGGCTAAAATTGGCTTCCAAAATTTGCAGGAGTGCCCCGTTCTGAACAAAATGCCTCAAATCATGAACACGGCGTGCAATTTCCGTGAAATTTTGCACGCACATTCCCACTAGGCAGAGGAAGAAATGCCACATGAAAATGTTCTAATCAGCCACATGGTGGCGCTAAAACCGGCCGATTCGTGTTTTTACCGAAAACTGCACCGATCTGTGTAAAACTTTGTATGCGCACTACCTAGAGGCCAAGGAAAAACCTTTGCCCTGGATTTTTCACATCTGCCTTTTAGAGCGCCACCAGGAGGCCGACTTATGTAAAACATATTTTTTTATATTAAGCCTTCAGATGTTATCAAAATGTCACGCAAATCGGTACACATGATCTATGTGATCAAGACGGATCTGTTTGATTTTTCATATTCCATCAATTCCGAACATTGCTGGCCCACAATAACCTACAGTACCTGACCTGGCGGAGACCTGTGCTCCGAGGAGCACTTTTTCGAGTTTTCATATTTTTTTTGCCTATAATGACATGTCCTAAATTGTGATGTCAGGGTTAAAGTGGTTAGCTATTCTTTTGAAAACCTGGAGACTGGGAAGTTATCCACTGTATACAGGGAGTTGGCAGTCCTGAGACAGGCATTACATGGCATGGTCCAAGTATATTCCATGTTTGGGATTTCAATAATTGGGACTTATCCAGGGTTGCATTGCTCATGGGACGGCCTTGCACGCCGTGCAGGAACCTATTTGACCAGGAGCAAAGTTTACAAAGGCTCCCGACTCACGCCAGGTGGATTAACATAGGAATGAGCTTAGATGCATATCAATTGTCCATTGTGTGACCTGTAGTGTAGGTGTTAAGTGACGTGCGTGTCACGTCATTAAAATAGAGTGCAACCACGTTCCAATTCAGCATTGCAACACTGGTCTTATCAGTACAGACAGTGCTACCATCTTACATTGCAGGAGCAAAAGAGCCATACTTGAAGAGATTAAGTTCTACCAGCTAAACTCGTTTTTTGTGTGTCAACTTTAATAGATGTTTCCTTTAAGGTGAACAGGTATTAGCAGGGCCGTGGGAAGATGTTGTATGTTACGGGTGCTGTATGCGTGCCTGTGCACCTAGTCTGTGCGTGCAAGCGCGTTTCCGGATTTTTTACTTTTTAGATTTTGTTTTGTTTCTTTAATTCGGTTAATTCGGTTCCAGAACACATATTGCACTAAATCTCCCCCCCCCCCCAAATAACTACCAACAACAACAGGCACATTATGCAAAAAATATTTTAATATTTAAAAATAAAATAAAAATTGTAATATATATATATTTTTTGCATACATTATTTTCAGGGGGTGCTGCAGCCCCCTCAGCACCCCTACTTCCCACGGCTATGGGTATTAGCTATGTTGATTGAAAGGAATGCAGTGTCACGATAGTTTGATGCAAAGGTGCCTAATTTTAATCTGAGGTGAGGAGGAGGCCTGATGGTGAGGCTGTGGATCAAGGGTTTCCATGGATTATGATTGTGGAGTGTTATTATGTTATTATTGGAATTATTGGACACTTTGAAACGCTTTCTCTCAACTGACATAAATCAACTTTACTTGTCCAGTTCTGCCCTCCTTTGCCTCGGTGCTCCTTCTCAACAGATGACATGTCTTCTGTTTTTGCTCTTTCCTGCACCATTTTTCACTGTGGTCTCTCAAAAACAGTAATATATTACCTATTACTCGTTACATGTTTAAAAAGTAATATTATTACTTTACATATTATTTCCTGCCAAAAGTAACTTGTTGATTATTACTTTACTTTACTTTTTTTGTCTTTTGTCTAAAAGAAATTAGGCTATAACAAAATGACATTTCAAATAGCCTATTGTTCAAAACAGTATACTGTATTTGACATTTATATCTTTATATATTTATATTAAAAAAAACAAGTCTAGACACTCAAGCCCACAGTACCACCAAGGCTCGTTAAAATAGTAACTGTAATATTCTTTACTCAAACCGTGAAAGTAATTAGTTACAGAGGTCATCAACATGTCGTTACATGGACAAACATGTCCGTGGAAAGACTTGTCTGTCCGTGGCATTTTGTTGTTGTTTTTTACAACATAAAAACATATTCTAAATATTCACAATCTAATCAGAAAAAAAATATTTGAATAATGTCGGGATGTCATGCTCATTAACATATTGCAGGAGATTTGTGATATTGTACGTGTTACCCGTACATGTTTGGATCAGGTGAGGACAACAAGACAGCTAGAAGTAATGTTTGCTAATAGCTGCCTTAATTCCCTGAAAATGTTAAAACGTGCGTTCAATCCTTTGTGGGAACGTTTTTTTTTCTCGATTAATGGAGTGTATGAGATGTGTCAGACAATGAAACAGTTAAAGTCAACGGTATGTGAGTGACCACAGTGAAAAATGGTGCAGGAAAAGAATAAAAACAAATGGCATGTCATCTGCTGAGAAGGAGCACCAAGGCAAAGGAGGGCAGAACTGGACATGGAAAGATGATTTTCAATAATAACAATAACTATAATAACACTCCACAATCATAATCCAGAGCTTCACCATCAGACCTCCTCCTCACCTCGGATCAAAATTAGGCACCTTTGTGTCAAACTATTGTGACACTGCATTCCTTTAAATCCTGTCATGCCCTTCATTAATCACTCATCAGGTACATAATTATCTGCTTTGACACTCAATGTTTTTCCATTGTTGGCGCATACCTTAGACTTTCTCATCAACTAGACTACATACCTGTTCACCTTCATGGAAACCACAACTATTGGAGCTACCTTGACAAAGAAAAAACTTGTTTAGCTGGTAGCTTCCTTTCCTCATGTCCTCAAGTAACACTGTCCTCTGAAAAGCCATCTGTCTATATAATAATAACCATATCAAGTATAATACGCACCCACTCACCTTTGCAGCTATAAGTGGCCATTTTGCTCCTGCAATGTAAGATGGAGGCACTGTCTCAACTGATAAGACCCAATTATTGAAATCCCAAACATGGAATATACTTGGACCATGCCACATTCAATGGCTGTCTCAGGACTGCCCCCTATAGCTGCCAGTATACAGAGGACGACTTCACAGTCTCCAGGTTTCCTTAAGTATAGCTAACCACTTTAACCCTGCCATTTTAGTCATTATAGGCTAAAAAGACAAGAAAATAGCTGATCTACAAGCTCACAACATGCCGTGATGGGTAGTGAGCTTGTAGATCGGCTTTTCCCCCAAAATAATTTAATTTGATTTGTTTTAATTTTTTTTTTTGATAAGTGGCACGTTTTAAAATGTGTAGTGCAGTGGAATAGAGTCGAAACTATGGCACATCAGGAGTACATACTGTACATTTAGGGCTGGGCCGATGTGTTTCTGGTAATATTATTGATCACTTTTGCATGTCCGTGGCAATATAAAATATTGATGGAAATGTCCATCACAAGCTGGCATGGTGATGACCCTGATTAGTTATATTACTGGAAAAAGGTAATAATATATACATTTTTCGTTAAGTTACTTTTGTTACTTTCCAACACTGCTCACATACCTTTGACTTTAATTGCTTCATTGTCTGACACACCTCATACTCTCCATTAATCCATTGTCTTAAAAAATATATACTAGTATCCCACAAAGGATTGAACGGATGTTTTGACATTTGTGGTTAGACATGCAATCATGTACGGGTACAACATACACTACCGCAAATCTCCATGCATGTCATCACGACACTTTATGAGTCACCATAATTATTCAAACAGATGTTTTAAGATTCAATTGTGTATTTTAGAATATGTTTTTACATTATAATGAAAAATATGTATATTCTTCTTTTTTTTTAAGGAAAAAATGAGTGCCACGGACATAGACAAGTCTAACCACGGACATGTTTGTCCATGCACGGACATGTTGCTGACCCCTGGTTCAGAAGGAGCCATTTGCTTCCAAGGCAAAGGAGGGCAGAACTGGACAAGTAAAGCTGGTTGTCGTTAGTTGAGAGACAGTGTTTCAAAGTGCCCAATAATGACAATAACAATAAATATAGCTGCAAGCAGCGATAATACGGGGCCAGTGAATGAAGGAGAGAGAGAGAGAGAGAGAGAAACGGAATAGACTGAGTGTGAGAGAGAGAGAGAGAGAGAGAGAGAGATAGAGAGAGAAGCCATTGGACCAACAGACAAAAACTGTGAAAAAGGAGATCACACAGATGATACAGTTTCACGCAAATAGCTGAAAAATCCTTGGTTTAAGTGTTTTTCAAACTGCTCAAAATTGCGGACAATGTAAGGGCGGAGCTTACTGGTCATCGTGATAGATGTGTTCCTCATGAGTCAAGGCACATGTGTAAGCAGGTTTAATGGCTGTCGGCCAAACGAGGCATGACTTTTGCCTGTTTAAAGTTTACATTTTCAAAAAATTGCTATAGCGCCCCCCTTTGACCAATTGGAGTAAGATTGGTTTCAGTGATATTTCGAATGACCCTCTACATTACTGCAAAGTTTCAAAGAAATGTGAGTCTGCATGTATGTGTTAGGGGTAGATGAATAATTGTCATAAAACTGCAATATTCATTGGCTCATTAACACTTCCATGACTGGGGTTTCATCATCCCATACACTGCCTGATTTGGGGGGATTTGGGGGTCAAAAAGACAATTTTTCCAGCTATTTTATTGGTCACTGTCTCCCCTCTGTGCTCCAGACGAGCTGACACCTTCTCCCCCACACAGTGGGGGTTCCATTGTCTTTTAAATAGCTATTAACATTTCAATTGCACTCTGCTCAGTCAGTGAGCTCACTATGTTGTTGTTGTAGGCAGGCAGAAACATTATAAAATAGGCTAACTTGTAATGGTAACTGCAGATTCTGTATGTAAAATCTTTATAAAGAAAAGCGTATAAAACAGCGCGATCTGTAGCGTCACATTAAACTCTTCAGTGAAACATGGAGCCTATATGAACGCTGAAGCCACTGTCTAATTACGTGACTATCTCCATTGTCCAAAATACATGGATATCTCTTGACAAACCAATATTATTATTATTCATAATACTATTCACAGTATTGCCTGAGCGTAAAGCTCTCATTCTATCAGCTGTCCACGTCGCTGACAAAAGCGTCTCCTCTCCTCCTCCCTGTCAGCGCAACAAGTGAACACATCGCTATGTTCCACAAATGTGCTCATTCCTGCTCTACTCCTGCGCTAAATATCTGATCTACAAACATAAAACAGTCGCTGCCTGACAAGCCCTATGCTTGTAGATCAGATCTGTTGGCACAGCATTATAAAAAGCGCGATCTGTAGCGAACACATCGGTATGCTTCACACATGTGCTCAATCCTGCGCAAAATATCTGATCTTCAAGCATAAAACAGTTGCCGCGTGACAAGCTGTATGCTTGTAGATCTGATCTTTTCCCGCCGCTTTGCAGTGAAGTAGGTTGCCAAATTTTGCGAGAGAAATAAGCAGTCAGGTCTATGAAAATGTTACTGCATGCGTTGTGCCCTGAGAAAACAGTGAGCCATGAAGCAGTGTATTTCTGTCTGTCGCCAATATGTCATCATGATTTGTGATTTGATGTGTGAGTCCTTTTTATTATTATTATTTATGTTTATTTGACAAGGACAATACAAAAACAATGAGTCAAGTTATAAAAACATGAAACCATTGCATTGTAAATATAAAGGTTTATAGCCGAGGCTAATTTGCAACCCCAGTCCCTGGTTAGACCTTTCTATATAAATATTTACCTAATATAAAATCATTTACAAAAGGACATGCATGAAGCTCTAATCTAAACAAGTATGAAAAGATATTTATATCTGCAAAGTAACTTGTAACTAAAGTTTTCAAATAATTGTAGTGGAGTAAAAGTACAATATTTGCCTCTGAGCTGTAGTGGAGTAGAAATGTATTACCATTATAATGTAATTATATATAAAATTATAATAATAATAATAATAATAATAATAATAGAAAGACGTGAAAAACAAGCCCAAAGTCGCTTATAATAAGCAGACATGGCAACATAGACAGAGCGCTGGCTGTAGACAGAGCGCATGGCTGCGCGGTCTGCGGGGGGTCTAGACTCGAGGTGTCAACTGCTCTTCCCTGGGGGAGAGAGGGGGAGAGCGGTCAAATTAGCCGAAATATAACGACTGGGATGGTATATATGGGGCTAATTTCATATTTATAATACGTTTCAGAAAAAAATTTGAATCAAATAGTTAGGAAAAGTCATGAAAGGGGAATTTCCTCTGAGCTTCATGAGAGAAGATAATCCACTTTAAATTCTCAAAATCGTCCAGATTGACCGTCATGCGAGTGTTAAAGCTTCATTTTTTTCACTTAGAAAAAATCCGCCCCCAACGTTTTGTCGGCATCGGTCCAAAGTTGATGTGTAAAACGTTTCGTGCAGATTACTAAAAAATCCCAGGAGGAGATAGGTTTTAACTGTTTTTCATATAATTCAAAATGGTGGGAGATCTAAAGGTCAGAGGTCAAAAGTCAGAGTGTGAAAGTTGTTCATCATGAGTAGACGCATGTGTGTATTGAAGTTTCATGGCTGTAGGTCAAACAGGGCATGAGTTGTGTTGTACCTGTTCAAAGTTGACATTTTCAATTGAGTGCTATAGCGCCACCTTTTGACGAAAGATTGTGAGAATTATTTCTTGATCGTTTTTCATGACCATCTACCATATGGCCGAGTTTCGTAAAAAGCGACAGCGCGGTTAAGCCAGAACTGCGAAAAGTGGCAGAAGTGACAGAATAAAGCGAATATCAAGACAGGGCCGGGAGCCATGCTGGCAGCCTGGCCCCGTAATAACACTCCACAATCATAACCCATGGAAACCCTCCATCCACAGCATAGGACCTCCTCCAACCTAAAGGTTATCTCACCTCTGATCAAAGTAAGTTGCCTTCGCATTAAAATATTGTGACACTGCATTCAATTAATTAATCACTCATCATGTACATATCTCTCAAGTTTCTTTGTTCCAGTGTTCCATTGGCATTTTATCCTTGACGTTTCCGTGAGAAGCATTTAACATGTAATTATTACGTCTAATAAATCAAATCACATCAAGTGTAGCTTGTAGGGTGTGTCTTTTTCATTTGCATGCCTTGAACTTTCTCATCAACAGAGAATACCCATATCACCTTAATGGAAACCACAACTAGCTACCGTACCGTGCCAAACCAAACAAATGGTTTAGCTGGTAGAACTTAATCTCCATCTGTCCTCAAGTAACACTGTCTTTTGAAAAGCCAGCAATCTCTGTATTTGCCATATGACGTATAATACACACCCACTCACCTTTGCAGCTAAGTGGCCCTTTTGCGATGGAAGCAGTGTCTGTACTGATGAGACTCAATTAGTATTATCCAAAATAATTAGGATTTAATTTTTTTGTGGTTAAGTGGCTCAGTAGTTAATGCAGACATACTATTGTAGTGATATCGGACCAGGTATGGACACAGAAAACGAATGACTATGGTTTTCGGTTTTGATAAAGCCATAACTGGGCCCATCGCAAAAGACCCCCCCCCTCCCCCTTAGAGGGAGCACAGACTCTCTCAGGATGGCGGCATAGGCAAAAACCTTTTATTGCCCCCTGGAATGTTCTCACCAGAGACCCACAGCCTGGCGTTCCAGAGATAAGAGAAACCTTAAACTTTTATGACATGAAAAGAATGTCCTGCTTTTCTGCCACAGTGTGACACACTAACTGAGCACAAGACAATGAGCAACAAAGTTTATGTGAATAGACTGTTTTCGTGTCATGTTTTGTCACTTTAAAATATATAATTATTGTCCTGTACTAAGACTACAACAAAAATATGAACTTTGGTGTTTCTAAATGTGATGCTTTTCTGGTAAATTCGACTTCAATGTTTAACTGCTTGCTGTTTTACATAATGCCGTCATGTTTAATACCTAGACAATGCTTAATTCATTGGGATTCCAAATATCCAGTCCAATGGATTAATAGGAAATCCCCAAGGTACTTAGCAGATAAGTTTAGTTTTTCATAATAGTAAGGAAGGTTGCCACACACAGCCGCCTTCAACACGCCCCCAATGGGCCAAGAAGGAGGAAGACCCCTCCTTCCAACTATAAAGAGGACTGGTCACCCAGTTCTCACTCTCTCTTCCACCGCGCTCGATGACCAGGGGGTCGACTCATCCCTGATTCCCTTCTTTCTGCTCTCTCCGGGGTGCCAAATCCCCCCACGCCTCTCTCCTGACGACAACGCAACAACAGAAGGTCGACGAGAAGTCCCTTCCCCCTCTCCACACGGGTGACACCCTGTTCTACACTACTGCACAGACACTAGCTATCCATGCTAGCCAACGCCTCAGGTCCACCCCACGAGAAGAACCACGGGCCTACGTCCAGCCAAAGCCAGATGCCTGCTCCTGCTCCTGCTCCTGCTCCTGCCGAAAGCTGCTCCGCTCCCTCTCACACGTGGGCCAAAAGCCACACAATACTGTCTCCTCAATCCGAGTTGAGTGGAGACTGAGGACGCTCTCCAGCCAAAGCCAGATGCTCCTAGATGACAACTGCCTGGACGCTAGCTAAACCTGCTAGCCACAGCCTCATGGTCTCTCCACCAGAGACCAAAGAATCATCTTCGCCCCTCCCCCAATGGACAGGCGAGCATAATGCATTTCACATGTGGGGTGGCAACTGAGTGTAGTTTTGAGGGCAGATTAGCTATTTTTAACCATTGATCTTTCTTTTTTCTTTATGACTGTAATCCCTTCTTCTCCTTTAGTATATTAAAATGTGGCCATTCGATCTGATCAGATTGTAGATCTGTTATGTTGTATATTGTTGAGATTTTAACCGGTTTCATCACCTTATGAAGTACTGATCTATTGTTCTTTTCCCCATTTCATTGGTTGTTTTACTATCCTAGGATTTATCTTAATAAACACATTATTTTGATATAAACGAAGGTCCTTTTTCCAAATGATTTCAAGCAAATATTTCCAATCATTCCCTAACCAGAACCCATGCATCATACTGTGTCAAAGATTCTTGCGTAGCCCTTTTCATGGTTGTGTTGAGGTGCAAATTAATCCCTTAATTTGCACAATTCCTTAATTTTTGGTGAAAATTGATATTTTGATTTTTCAGAAAATATTTTCAATATTTTCATAATTATCATTATTATTTCCCATAATTATTACCCCATGTCCGCTACATAAAGTGGTGCCCCGTTGTGAGGCACAGTCCCTGATGTCTGGTTAGAGAATAATTGGAAAATTTGGAAATCTTGGAAAAATTGCCAGAGAAAATCTTTTGTTTAAAATAGGTCTCCCTCCTAAACATCTAAATTCCTGTGGTGATAAGAGAACAAAGGGCACTTTAACCGTGCCCCTTCTCTCCACCCCCACAGATATTTAGAGAACTCATGCTGGCGTCATCTAGTGGCCAACTTGCAGAATAATCTGAAGCTCGTGAGTTAGGGGTCTTGCGGAATCATCAAGCCTGTTGGAATAGCGATCTGACAAAGAGCTAAATTTAAGTCCATGGAGTCTCCCTCCGTGTGTATATGTCACAGGGAAAATGGCATTCCAGGGAAATTGACAGGGGAGCGCTTGTTTTATAGGCACAGGGCGGTGCTGCGAGGCGGGGCTTTGATGCGAGGACGACGACCACAACAACAACATACTAACCAGGAAGCTACGCTAGGGGAACGCTGAAAATAAAATGGATAATATGAGAGAAATACTCAAGTAAAGTACGAATACCTCAAAATTGTACTTGAGTAAATCTACTTTGTTACTTTGCACCACTAGTACAAGCCTCAGTGGCGCACTTCGATAATCATTGGACTCCCCACCCACTACCACTGGAAGCCGGGGTTTGACTCCAGCTTGGGACATTACTTTTTCAAACAACCGCGGACTACTTTTTTTTCGCTGATAAAGTATAGTTTTGGACCATGACGGAAGGCGCTCCGACTTAGCAGACCTTGAGGCCGAGGAGTCGCGCCCGAGCGCCTCCAGGCGCGAGTGCCCGCGACGACCGGCCGATGGTCTGCTAGTCGACTTAAGCGCCGTCCGAGTTATGTACCGATAGGCACAGAATCGTAAATGATGTTGTGTGGGGACTGCGTTTGCCCCAAGTGCCACTCACTGCACTAACATAGCCAGCCAGGCCCGCCCCCTGGAGTGTGTGTGTGTGTGTGTGTGTGTGTGTGTGTGTGTGTGTGTGTGTGTGTGTGTATGTGTGTGTGTACACGCGCGCGTGTGCGCATGCGTGTGTGCGTGCTGGTTTGTGCATGCGTGCGTGTGTGGTGTGGGGCTCATGTCTGGCTTGCATTGCCCTCTAGCGTTGATTCTACAGAATTGCATGAGGGGCATGAAAACAAGCGTACCCCTTTCAATTTCCCTGGAATGCCATTTTCCCTGTAACATATACACTAGTGGCGTGAACAAATCCGTTACTAGAATAGTAATGTCAAAATATCCTACATTTGATACATTGATTAATATATCTGCATTGAATTTAGTTTGATATTGTAATTACTGGATGCCCCTCTCCATTGTGAGGAAGTTTGAAATACAGCATTCTTCACTTCCTGTAGAGTAAAAACAAAATCACTAATCCTTAGTGTAACCAATAACTACCAATAATTAAACTGCTAAAGTTGGTAGGTAGAAGTGAGACTGTCACACTTATTTTTTTAACTGGATACAAGCAGACTTGTGCGCCAGTTGTAACTTAGTGACACATAGCGGTACACACATACCTAGCCCATCCCCTTTTGAACACCCCTTAAACAGGAACAGAAGGGGGGGGGGCGAGGAAGCCTGGTCCTTGTCTTGCATGTCATAAAACCACAGGCAGAGACAAACAGTAGACCACCTTTGTTTTGTTCATACTAGTGACTGGCTTGTAGTAACTAATAGTCCATACTTTGGCAGTGTAAACACTTCTATGGTAAAGGGCCGATGTTATTTAAAGGTTAATACACTTTGAGTTTGGGTATAGTTTCTCGTTCTAACTCTATTCTAAGACTAACCTGTAGTATTGTACAAATTGTTTCCCCTTTTGTAGAAGAAACACAATAAGTCTGGCGATTGCAGAGTATTTTCGGCTATAATTCCCGGAAATTTTTCAATGTTCCGGTTTCTAAAGATACTCTGCAGATTGTTCACGTTTATTCTGAGGTTTTTATAAATGGATAAAATTATTTGAATAAAAAAAAAAAAAAAAAAAGAATAAATTTTTTTTTGTTTTTTTATTTTATTGAAGTTTTTTTTGGATTAATTTTTGGAGTTTACTTCCCATAAGTGAGACTTCCCTGTCGAGTCCGACTGATTAGTCATAGAAAGAGCGAGTAACGCAACAAGATGTCTGAGCCCTCCACTCCACCCAGCTACACCGATATAATCGGGCAGTTAATAACATTGTTTACAGTGATATTGGGGTTAGTTTTAATATACGTAGATCCTTTAAAAGGGCTACGTCACGTGTTACACTCAATTGTATACACAATAAAACGTGCCTTGGAGTTTCTAACAGACAGCCTTGACCCTAAACTGCAAGACACTGTTCAATTTGACTTTGATAGAGATATGAGTCAGACTGGAGCATGTCACCTGGTTACACCTTTTAAAACAGCTAAAGGTCAAACAGACATAGAACAGACGGGGTGTGCTCTACAAACCAACACAATGCTGAGAACCGATTTAGGCCAGCAAAATACTCAGTTAGAAGTGGCACAACACCAAATAAAACAGCAAACTGCAATGTTGGATGCAGCCTTACAGGCCACACAACAGCACACAGCTATGCTGAATGCGGCAACAGGCTACATCACCATGCTACAGAACCTTAACATAGGATTGGAGCAAGCGAAAACGCAACAAAATGGTGAGATAACCTTAGCCAAACAGCAAATTGGTCAACTGCAAGACACTGTCATTGAACTACAACTGCTCATCGCAGAAAACTTCATGCAAAACAGTGTCAAGTTACAAATAGCACAAGACAGTGTCACTCAATTGCAGGATAGAACTGAGCTCCTCGAGAAGGGTGATTGGATCAGTGAGAATGACTTTGCTAAAAGGTTCCATGACCTCCAAGGCCAATCACAAGCACTCTCTGGTCAGCCTCACTATGATCATTACCCTGTGACAAAGCAGCAGCCTCTGGTAGATAGACCACCCATTCGAGCTGAACACTATGTCCAAGGACACGCCTCAAATGGCTTGCCCGCCATGTTACCGTCTTTCCAATCTTTTCAGAACATACCTCCGGCGGTCGGGCAACCTGCCCTCGAGCCATATGCCTGGGGTTATGCAGCATTGAATGCACCAGTACCCCTACCTCAAACCACGGGGGGGTGCGAGCCGGCACACCTGCTGAGTACTACCGACTTAGCCAAAGTTGCGAAATTCATCCCAAATTTCGACCCAAAGCCCGGTGAATCTAAAGACACACACATTTACTTAGATGATATAGATTATCACTTAGCAGAATGTGGTGTAAGTGACACAGATACCAAGGTTAAATTGATTTATCAAACCGCAAACCGCGAGGTAACTGGCTTTATCAGGCGACAGACAGACGAGGTCCGAGCAAATTGGCCCGTTCTGTGTCAAGCGATAATTGAAGAATTTGCTGACCACCGAGCTTTAGGAGGTCTCTTGTCCGCCGTGTCCGTCTGTCAACACGAAGGTGAAAAAGTTAATCTCTTTTATAACCGTTTGAGGATTGCATTTTTTGGTAACAAAAATGTCCCGGATATGGAGGAAAATGTGAATTTCAAGGATTTGTTCTTGAATAATTTACACCCTTCCATTAAAAGGCACATTCCTATTGGAATCAATTCTAAAAAGCGTGCAGCTGATTTACGCAATCTGGCACGGCAAGCTTTTGATAGAGAATGCAATGAACCTCAAAGGGCATCGCATAAAATTGTTGACGCCCAAATCGATAGTTGGCAGCCCAAGAGACAGGACGACCATGGTTTATACAGGGGGGACGACCACCAAGCTCCCTCCTGGAGATGTGCTCGGTCCTCCTCAAACGACCGCGGTCGCCCTCCCTCACGTGATAACTCTGGGACAAAACATGAGAACCCTGTTGAGTGTGTAAAACAGCTCCCAGCTGAGATCCCCAAACAATCACGACGGCAAAAGAAGGCACGCGCACACGCTGCCACACAAAATTCAAGCCCAGTCCGTGACAACAAGAATTGGAGAAGTCCTAATCGCGTTTAGCTCACCTTGATAAAAACCAAAACCACGGTGACTATTCTCAATGTATGTTTCAGATGCAACACTTCACAACAGTTCGTGTTTCATCTGTAACATCAGGGGGGTCCGGTATATATAGATGTCTGTTGTTTTCAAAATTTAAAACTTTTTGTCAAGTTAACTGCTTGATTCCATTCCATTGGCGTTAACAGGTTGCAATGTTTATAGACATGCAGCAAAACTGCATTGACATACAAACAAATGTATAAATGCACCCCATCAAACTGGTAAATAGTAAAGAGTCAACAGTCAAATGTGTTCATAAAAGGTAGATCAGGTTACTCAAAATAACATGGCCTCTCCCCAAGACGCTTAACAAGTTCATTTTGTGTCTCACCTAACTAACCTCCTCAGTCATTCTATGATAATGAACACTGTCTGGTTTGTGTGCTTGAATATTTTACTAACCCTAGGTGGATTAAAAGCATGCTACTAACAAAGTACACTGTAACTCCACCCACATTTAGTGTGATTTCCCCTCTTTATCCTACCAAAAGTGTATTACACTGATAGTGATGTATGATGGTTGCTACAAGAACCCAGTTAACAGGAACTGGACCAACTAAGACTTGTAGTGTTGTTCAGTCAATTCAGCTATATAGAAATATAGAAAAAGAAGAGATGGCTTTCACCGAGGACGGTCGCACCTTTTCACCGCTCCTGCTTTCCACACCGCGCTCTATTCTTCAACGGCGAAAACAACACCTACGCCTCAAAAGGATCATCACTACCAGCAACAACCTGGTGCTGTTCTACGCTGCTATATTGCAAGGATTAATATTTATCGAATCCCACAATGTGCAGCTTCAACGGAGAGCGTGTGCAAACGGAGATTTACCGCAAGACGCGGCGACGTTACTTTTTAAAGTTTTCGGCGCGAGTAAATCGGTACAAACACGGAGAAGGACACCAAACCAGCTGGACGGCCTTACAGTAAGAAAGATTATTTGGTTGAGTCTAATGTTGTCGGGAAATGTACATTCTAATCCCGGCCCACCGACCGTGAAGAGCACCACGGAGACTCCCTATGATCACCACTACAATGTAAGCAACATCACAGCTGATTTCAAACGCGACGGAAGCGCCCGACAAGGTCCGGACCACAACATGCAGACAATTAACTTTGTTTGGCAACGGCCCACCTCACCTGATAAGAAAGAACCCCAGCAAAGAGCTGGAGAAACAAGGATGGATTATTTGTCCCGGTTAACGTCTGTGCTGGCTCCAAATCCTGCATTCTCAAGCAGACCACCGCCTGAAGGAATGTGGGTGACGAGACAAGGGCTTCCCCAACAGCAGCGTCATCAAGAGGATTTCCTCCTGCGACACACGGGCCCAAGACAACCACAGGGTTTCTCTCAGAGGGAAACACAGGAAAACAGTGTTTTTCCCCCTGTTTCTGCCATCTCCTGGCACCACCGCTTGACGTCGACGCGGGACAACAGCTTCACCCCTCCCCCACCCCCACCCCCCCCTCCTCCACCACCACCACCACCAGTGGATACCAGGACAACCGCATAGTATCCCACCAAGAGGAATGCTGGGAAACGGAGTTCCTTTCCCTGTTTTCCAAGCGGTCACTGGTCATCTACTTGGTTTTCCATTGTGGGATCGGCGTGGAAACTTCTGCCTCACCCCTCCCCCACCCCCACCCCCCTCCCCCACTGCCCTGCTGCAATCACAAAGCCCCCACCCCCCTCCCCCGATCATACCCCCCCTCCCCCCCTCCCCCCACCCCATCCCCCACAGCAGGACAGAGGAAGGTCTGGCAGTCCCCCCTGCAGAGACCACGAAACCAGCTGATCAGGTTTTAACCCAAACCCCCCTACCCCCCCGCCCATCAGCGACCCCCCCCACCGACCTCCCAGAGCCTGTAAGGGACAATGGTTACTACTCAACTGAAGACATGGATGGCCTTTTTTCTACTAGAGGTACTCACATTGTTCACTTGAATGTTAACAGTCTTAAAAACCCTGAAAAAAATTCTGAACTGAGATCCATGTTTGGAAGTGGCAAGGTAGACATTATTTCATTCTCAGAAACTAAGTTGGATAATTCCATCAAAGACTTTGAGATTGAAATAAAGGGCTACAATGTCATCAGAAAAGACAGAAATCTCTCTGGGGGTGGGGTTTGCATCTATGTGAGATCAGACATTATTTACGATGTGATCCCAGATATGGATAACAACCCCACTGAATCGGTCTGGGTCAAAATTTTATACCCACATGCAAAACCACTGATAATTGGCGCCATCTACAGACCCCCAGATCAAAATGCTTTTTATGACTTGATTGAGGATCATGTGGCGGGTTTAGGAAACTCTGAGACTGTACTAATTGGTGACTTTAATACCTGTGTTCTGAAGAAAGACTCAGCTACATTTAAGTCCCTCAGAAAGTTCTGTGACCTGCACAGCTTTACCCAGCTGATAAAGCATTTTACAAGGGTAGGCATTGCTTCTCAATCAATCATAGACCTAGTGTTGACAACGGACCAATCCAGAATTTCCAAGAGTGGAGTGATTGAGTGTAGCTTAAGTGATCACAATATCATTTTCTGCACACGGAAGATTCACGGACCTGGAGCTTATTGTCACAGGACAATCAGCTGCAGGTCTATGAAACACTACTCAAGTGATCTTCTAACAACAGCTCTTGGAAAAATGGACTGGTCCCATGTCCTAAATTGCACCTCTGTGGAGGAGTCCTGGTCCTGTTTCAAAAAAGCTTTTTTGTGTGTACTTGATAACATCGCACCCACAAAGGTGGTGAGGGTCAAAGCTAGCACAGAACCTTGGATGAAGGGTGACATTTTGAATGCCATCAAACTCAGGAACAAAAGCTACTCCGAGCTCAGGAAAAACAAAAGTGAGCAGCTACTTGAAAAGTGCAGAAATCTACGAAATGTAGTTACTAAATTGATCAGAAATGCCAAAAAGAATTTCTTAAATGAGAACATAGAGGCAAACAAAAGCCACCCACAAAAACTGTGGGAGGCACTAAAACAATTAGGCTGCAACGGAAAAATTCAGACTAAATCTACAAACATTTGCATTATTTCAAGTGGCTCGCTCACTACCGACAAGCAATTGGTAGCGGACTGTTTTAACAGTTTCTTCACCACAGTTGCAACCCAGTTGGTAAGCAAACTCCCTCAGCATTCAGGTCTGTATGGCCCCGACCACATTCAAGCTCACTATGAGAAACTAGGGGCTAAAAAAGATGCCTTCTTTTTCAAACCTGTATTGACTGATGATGTGCAAAACAAACTCCTCGCCCTACAGCCAAACAAGGCCACCGGCCTTGACAACATCCCCACCAGATTCCTCAGAGACGCAGCGGTCTCCATTGCTCCCATAGTAGCCCACATTACAAACTTATCCATCAGTCAGTGTCACGTCCCACAAGAATTCAAGTTGGCAAGAGTAATCCCTCTATTTAAAAAAGGAAGCAAACTAGATCCTGGCAACTATAGGCCTGTTTCCATCCTTTGTTCCATCTCAAAGGTTATAGAGCGATCAATCCAAGAACAAATCAACAGCTACCTCAGCGAGCGTAAACTGTTGTTTGAATTCCAATCAGGCTTCAGAACATCCCACTCCACTGACACATGCCTACTATATTTGACCGACTACATCAAACGTGAGGTAGACTCGGGCAAATACTGTGGCATGGTCATGCTGGACCTCCAAAAGGCGTTTGACACTGTAAACCACGCAATTCTACTTGATAAGCTGAGGGCGATTGGTTTTGATTGCACATCACTAAATTGGATGAGATCTTACTTGGAGGGTAGAGAACAAGTGGTTGACATCAACGGAACCATGTCCTCATCCCTCCCGGTGAGCTGCGGGGTTCCTCAAGGCAGCATTCTAGGGCCGTTACTGTTCCTTCTATACATTAACGACATGAATGCTGCCTGTAACTGCAAACTGTTCCTGTTCGCTGATGACTCGGCACTCCTGATCTCGGGTGAGGACAAGTTGCAAGTTGAGGAAGCTCTCAGCTCTGAACTCTCAAAAATCCGTACCTGGCTTACCGATAACAAACTGTCTCTACACCTTGGGAAAACTGAATCCATCCTATTTGGGACCAAACATTCCCTCAGTAAAATGAAGGTAAATGACTTCAAGGTCAAAGTCGATGACACAATCATCACTAGCAAAGAAGAGATTACCTATTTGGGATGTATTCTGGACAAATACCTGTCAGGTGAAAGCATGGCAACAAAGGTGGTCAAAGGAGTAAACCAGAGAACCAGATTTATGGGCAGAGTTTCCTCTTTTGTCAACCCTCAGGCCCTCAGGACCCTCTCAGGGGCCCTGATTCAGCCCCTTTTTGACTATGCTAGCTCCTCTTGGTACTCCAACACCTCAGTGTCACTGCAGACTAAGCTTCAAACCTCCCAAAACAAACTGATCCGACTACTTCTCGGACTGGGGCCCATGACCCACCTCTCTCCCATTCACTTTGCCAGCCTAGGCTGGCTCAGGGTGGAAGACAGGGTTAAACAACTAAAAATGGGTCTGGTCTTCAAAATTGTAAATGCAGATTTGCCCGATATGCCCCCTATACCCGCATATCTGTATAAATACCTCGAAAAAGTTAGTGACACCCACAGCCACGAAACTAGAGGGAGCGTAAACAACAATCTGGTACCACCCACCCATAAAACAAACATGGGCAAATTCTCCTTCTATAGCACAGCCACCAAGGAATGGAATAGTCTAACCCCATCCCTCAAAAAATGCAGTTCGCTGGGCTCATTCAAAACAGCCCTAAAAACCCATCTTTCTGGAGGCCGAAAGAGGAGCTAGTACCAGTTTCCCTGTAGACAGACGACCCCCCCCCCCTCCTCTTTTTGTACATATTTTGTATTTCCTCATGCTTTTTTTGTATATAATTTTTTATTTTTCCATGCTTCCCCCCCCCTTTCTTTTTGTACATATATTTTTAAATGCTTTTTTTTTTTTTTTGTACATAGTGGTATTTTTTCTGTATTATCTGTATTTTCATGTTGATTTTTGAACTGTTTGGTTGCTACTATATATGTCTATGAAATTAACTCAAGGACCCCAACGGAAACAAGTCCGCAAGGACTTTTTTGGCCGGACCTTTTAGACAAAAGCATTATAAATGTAACTGTGCTGTTTTACATTCTTTTGCCTAATAAAAATTTCAATCAATCAATCAAAATTCTTGTCTCTGCACACAGGATGTGACTAAGGGGAGGAGCAAGACCCTTGTTATATAGGTTCTCAAATCTGCAGCAACTTCTTAACCTTAGCTAAAAACCATACAAACTTTAACCTGTACCTGTACCGCCACATTTCCACTCACACCATCGTGAGCAGTACACTTAGGCCCATTTCACTATAGGTAACCCAAAGCCTACCTGTGAAGACAAAACTACATATAAACGTTGTGTGAATGTTTAGGAGTTTTCCCTTTTTGTTCTCTGATTTATAAGGTTTTCTTAGGTGTGTTTGTGATTACCCTCTCAGAAAATAGGAAACAGACAGTGACTGCCAATGCCTAATACGTAATTTTCTTTCAAGCAGTCGGATCCAGTGTCACTAGATCAGCTTAAGGAAAGAGTTGCCATTGACATGTGAATGCAGATGCTATGCTTTCTATGTTCCTGTTGTCCTCTAACATTTTCTTTTGTGTTATCAAAGGTCGTGACGTCAACGTTTCGTTTCGTCTGACCTTGATAACTAAGGGGAGGTCTGTAGTGATATCGGACCAGGTATGGACACAGAAAACGAATGACTATGGTTTTCGGTTTTGATAAAGCCATAACTGGGCCCATCGCAAAAGACCCCCCCCTCCCCCTTAGAGGGAGCACAGACTCTCTCAGGATGGCGGCATAGGCAAAAACCTTTTATTGCCCCCTGGAATGTTCTCACCAGAGACCCACAGCCTGGCGTTCCAGAGATAAGAGAAACCTTAAACTTTTATGACATGAAAAGAATGTCCTGCTTTTCTGCCACAGTGTGACACACTAACTGAGCACAAGACAATGAGCAACAAAGTTTATGTGAATAGACTGTTTTCGTGTCATGTTTTGTCACTTTAAAATATATAATTATTGTCCTGTACTAAGACTACAACAAAAATATGAACTTTGGTGTTTCTAAATGTGATGCTTTTCTGGTAAATTCGACTTCAATGTTTAACTGCTTGCTGTTTTACATAATGCCGTCATGTTTAATACCTAGACAATGCTTAATTCATTGGGATTCCAAATATCCAGTCCAATGGATTAATAGGAAATCCCCAAGGTACTTAGCAGATAAGTTTAGTTTTTCATAATAGTAAGGAAGGTTGCCACACACAGCCGCCTTCAACACGCCCCCAATGGGCCAAGAAGGAGGAAGACCCCTCCTTCCAACTATAAAGAGGACTGGTCACCCAGTTCTCACTCTCTCTTCCACCGCGCTCGATGACCAGGGGGTCGACTCATCCCTGAGTCCCTTCTTTCTGCTCTCTCCGGGGTGCCAAATCCCCCCACGCCTCTCTCCTGACGACAACGCAACAACAGAAGGTCGACGAGAAGTCCCTTCCCCCTCTCCACACGGGTGACACCCTGTTCTACACTACTGCACAGACACTAGCTATCCATGCTAGCCAACGCCTCAGGTCCACCCCACGAGAAGAACCACGGGCCTACGTCCAGCCAAAGCCAGATGCCTGCTCCTGCTCCTGCTCCTGCTCCTGCCGAAAGCTGCTCCGCTCCCTCTCACACGTGGGCCAAAAGCCACACAATACTGTCTCCTCAATCCGAGTTGAGTGGAGACTGAGGACGCTCTCCAGCCAAAGCCAGATGCTCCTAGATGACAACTGCCTGGACGCTAGCTAAACCTGCTAGCCACAGCCTCATGGTCTCTCCACCAGAGACCAAAGAATCATCTTCGCCCCTCCCCCAATGGACAGGCGAGCATAATGCATTTCACATGTGGGGTGGCAACTGAGTGTAGTTTTGAGGGCAGATTAGCTATTTTTAACCATTGATCTTTCTTTTTTCTTTATGACTGTAATCCCTTCTTCTCCTTTAGTATATTAAAATGTGGCCATTCGATCTGATCAGATTGTAGATCTGTTATGTTGTATATTGTTGAGATTTTAACCGGTTTCATCACCTTATGAAGTACTGATCTATTGTTCTTTTCCCCATTTCATTGGTTGTTTTACTATCCTAGGATTTATCTTAATAAACACATTATTTTGATATAAACGAAGGTCCTTTTTCCAAATGATTTCAAGCAAATATTTCCAATCATTCCCTAACCAGAACCCATGCATCATACTGTGTCAAAGATTCTTGCGTAGCCCTTTTCATGGTTGTGTTGAGGTGCAAATTAATCCCTTAATTTGCACAATTCCTTAATTTTTGGTGAAAATTGATATTTTGATTTTTCAGAAAATATTTTCAATATTTTCATAATTATCATTATTATTTCCCATAATTATTACCCCATGTCCGCTACACTATTGTTTTAAAATGAGCAGCACATATTTAGACCCTATGACACACTAGGAGTCCATTAGTATACATTTAGGGCTAAGCCACTGTGTTTTTGGTAAGATGATTATATTTTTTAGATTTTTGGACAAAATAGCAATTTTTACATTGAGGTGCCCAGTTGTCCCTAGTGCCCACCTATCCTGTATCCAATGCAGGATGGCAGAGGAGAGGGTAATGGCAGTAATGACAGAGGAGAGGGTAATGGCAGTAATGACATGGGCCAAGTTACAGAAGCAGCCAGTGATGAGCTGTGGATTTTTGAGCTAGGGGGGCTCTATTTTCTGACGGCATGTGCACATAGCCGATCAGCTCAGTGCTAGTCGAAATACTGTATTCAACATGTGATTTTTAATGTAATTATATCTCTTATTATTTAGTTATATTGTTAATTTGTTGTTTTTATTTTTGTTTCAATTAATTAGTTATTTTATTTTCCTTTTAGTTTTATATAAAAGCCCTTTACATAGACTCACCCACACATAAGTACTTAAAGGTTTAATGACATTCACTTTTACACCACATTCAAAGTCTTTGTCCTGGTCCTTCAAAAGTGTACAAAAAGTTTTAAGTGAAAATTCCATTCCAGTGATCCATGGCAGGTGTTTTTCTCTCACATTTCTAAAGCCTTTTCAACTGCAATGAAAAAATAAATCTTTGCCTGCGGGTGTCGCTGGTGAGGGATTTTGCCTGTCAATCATCGCCTCTGCTCCGCCCCCCCCAAAGGAAAGGATAGGGGAGGGGAGGGGCGAGGAGGAGAGTGGGCGGGATTAATCGACTGTGACCTCACTGTCGAAGGGCCAAGCTCAGATTACTTTTCAGCCTAATTATTCAGAAAACCCCAGACCACAGAAAATCCACTGAATGTTCTAAGTTCAGGTTTTTTGGGTGTAATTGAGGTCATAAAACCCCAAATAAAACATTGAAAATAAAAAAAGTGAAAATGAATGTCATGATACCTTTAAAATAATCAGACAACTTGTCTTTGTCTTGTCTCAGAGAACTGGGTCCTCTATCGATCCCCTTCACACTCTGCAGTGCAGAGACTGTTGTCTCTCATTGTGAGAGGAATGTAAACACATTCAATTCAAGTTTTCTCGAGTAGCCTAATGTTATGCAAAGCAGCCAGGTAGAGGCTATTGAGAACGGCTCGCCGCTGACGGCGCAAACCTTGAGAGGCTATGGTTTAAACTTTAAGGTGTTAAAGACCGCCGCTGACGGTGCGTGCACGCGCGAGCCCCATAGCGCCAGAGCTAAGGGGTCGCTGACCTGAGCACCCCCTACAGCTCATCCCTGGAAGCAGCTTTATCTCTCCGTCTCTGCGGTGTGACCGTTTGACTGAAACGGGAGCGAGCGAGGCAGTGTAGCAGCGAGCGTGCCCACACACAAACACACACACACACACATAGCTCCATTAAGAACCTCTCACTCCGCTATACAGCTCCGAGATGAGGTTCAACCCGAGATGAGGTTCAACCCGGAAAACCCCCCTACGTCCGCTGCCAGTACTACTCCCGGTTTGGCTACAATGGGAAACATGGCCACAGGCTGACTAAATAAGCGATTTAAACGGGTAGTTTCGCTCCGGACTTAAAATATTATGCCCCGGACCAAACCTTAAACATCCGTGCGGTTTGGAATCTACCATTAGTTTTGGGATACGATGTATACAAAAGGGTAAACAGCGGAGCCTTGGCGGACGTTCCACCGATTCTGGATGACAACGACATAGAACCTCATCTCGGAGCTGTATAGCGGAGTGAGAGGTTCTTAATGGAGCTAACACACACACACACACACACACACACACACACACACACACACACACACACAAAAAGGGGAGGGGAGGAGTAAGGGGCTGTTCTGCTGGTCCGCAGAGTTTCAGGGGCCGCGTGGTCCTAGTGCCTGCCACATTTATCTCTCTTTTTTTTAATAGAACATAGTTAACTGGATTAGGCTGGTTTAAACCACGTTAAAGGACCACCGCAAATATAAGTATTTGTCTAATCACAGCTTTGGCCATATCGCACATAAACAGAACATGTTCGCCACTAATACATCTTTAGATTCCATGTTTGTTTTATTTTCTCCAAAATCTGTTACTGAACATAGCTTAATGATTGAGTCAATATTGTACAAATATTACAGAGCCATTAAGAAGACATCAACATTTGAATCAATAGTTAAAGCAGGGATTACTTTCAGTGGATCACATCAACACTGCACTAAAATGTTAACTGGAGGTTTGTGTTTTAAAAATTGAAGCCCAAGTCATTGTCGCCCTCTGGTGGAGAGAGGAGGAAATACATGTCTGTCCAAATCAGCTTGTAAATACATGTAGGCTAACAGCAGCATAGTGGTGACTTAATAAACCTTTTTCACAGATGTCTTTTAAACAAAATGCCAACTGGCTAGCTAAGGCTAATGGTAATTCCTGAAGGCAGTTACAGTTTGCATTTTGCGACTATAAAATCTGACTTGATAATCCAAGTTGAATCTTATTGCACAGGCATTAACATTACTCTAAAGGGGTTAGAGTGGGTGTCTTACCTGTGGATGTCTTATCTTATGTTTTTAGCGGTGCCAGCCGCTCTACATTTGACCGTGTGTGTCCGTCCCTCCGTCCGTCCGTCCGTCCATCCGAGCACGGCCTCAACAGCTGCAGCTGATTGCAACACAAAGAGGACAAAGTGCAACACTTGCGCCACTTAAAGACATTCACACACACACAGGCTGGCACGCACGTGCGCACACACACACACACACACACACACACACACACACACACTAAGAAGACCGATCTACAATGTGAGTAAAAAATAATTAAAAGTAAATAAAGTGAGTAAAAATATCAAAAAGTAAATACATTGAGCAAAAATACTTAAGATTACTTAAAGTGAGTACGTGAAAGTACTTACAATGAGTAAAAACACTTAAACATAGTTAAAATGAATAGCAAAAATAATTAAGTTGATAAAAAGTTAAATCAATAAATTGATTTAAAATGAGTAAAAATACTTAAAAGTTGATAAAAATACTAAAAATACCTGAAAGTTGGTATAAAAGAGTAAAAATACTGAAAAGTTGTTAAAGTAAGTAAAAAAGTACTTTAAAGTCAATAAAGTGAGTAAAAACAACTTAAAAGTAAATACAATTAGTAAAAATACTTAAAAGTTATTATAAAGAGTACAAATACAGAAAAAAAATACCGAAAAGTAATTAAAATTTGTAAAAATATCGAAAGTCGGGGGGGGGGGGGGGGGGGGGAATTAAGTAAAAGTACTTCACTAAACTGATTACAAATACTTAAAAGTAACAAACTGGAGTATAAAGACTTTTAATGAACTATATTGAGTAAGAATATTTAAAAGTAATTACAGTAAGTAAAAAGTAACAAATGTAAGTATAACTACTTAAAAGTTCATAAAATCATTAAAAATACTTTAAAGTAACAAAATAAACCTAAATTGCACACATACTGTATGCGGCACTACAGCAGTTTCTAACATTTCAAATGGCCATAACTCGGTGACCATTGCTCTAATCAGCGCAAATACAGTAGTACCGCCTCAATAACAGCACCAGTGGTTGCATTGAAGCGCATTGGACATGCTGGCCATTCATAGGTACTGCAGCTAAAAACGGCTGGGGCCACTGTACATGAACGAGCGAAAACGGTTTCGACAAATGGGCTCGACTCACAAGCTTGCGCATGAGCTTGCGCACCGGAATGTGTACTTCTGTGACGCAAAACGCGTCACAGAAGTGACACCAGTGGCGTAACGGAGGGGTCGCAAGTGATGCGGTGCGGGGGGGCCACCAGCAGGGGGGGCCCCGCCTGCGCTGATACAAATATTTTTACAGCAAAAAAAAAGAAACAAGTTGATTTATATTGGTCAAATAGAACCGAATTAGACCCGAATTAGACCCAAATTAGACCCGAATTTTTTGTGCACGCACATGAAACTCCCGCGGGGAGGCCCCGAGATTCTGCGTTACGCCACTGAGTGACACGCAGAAATAGGCCTCGCCCGTCACATTTCCAACACGGAAGAAGGGGTGATTTCGGCCCATGCGCTGGGTGAGCAATTCAATGCAAGTGGATGGGAGGGGCTATCCAGTGCCCTCTCTATTATTTTTAACTCTATGCACCCACACATCAAATAGAGTAGTACCGCCTCAATACCAGCACCCACAGATCAAATACAGTAGTACCGTCTGAATACCAGCGCCCACACATCAAATAGATTTGTACCGCCTGAATGACAGCACACACTCATCAAATAGAGTAGGCACCGCTTACTCACACTGGGTGTGAATTTTCTTATTAATTTCATTGTATTTTATTTCAGTGGTTCTCAAAGTGGGCTCCAGGGTCAGGGACCCTCAGGGTTCCTTGAGGAGTTCCAAATGAGAGTGTACAAATGGAACCAAATGGACCCTTATGGTTCCATTTGTACACTCTCAGAGTTATGGGGGTCCTTGAAAGAAAATAAAAGCGAACAAAAAAAGGGAACAAGTACATTGTATTGCTGTTGTTGTGCGGTCCATGATCCATCAACATTTCACATCAGTTCAGGGGTATCCCACTCACAGGGGATGCGTGCGATACCTGCACTTTCATAGATTCCACTCTTGTTTTCATATATATTTTTACAAACCAAAAATGGTCATAGAAGATGCACAAAATCTGCCAAGCCAGAGTTGGTTTGCACAATAAATAAACCTATAAACAAAATAACCTGATCACAGAAAATAAGGCAACAGAGCTTCTCCTAACAAAACAAAAGGACACAAATTACAACTGATCATTGATCTAAAACAAACAAAGAACTACAATATAAGCAGCCCAACTGCCTTAGGCTGCATCTATTGCTAGATACCGCCGCACTAGCAGACAGACAGACAGACGAATGAAAATGGGAAATGGGAGGCAACAAACTTTGCAGTACCATGAAATTAATAAACTTGCCCTCTCAAACTTTTCCGTGCCAAGGAGTTCAAAAATAGCAGATGTACAAGCAGCACGAATTGACGCGCTGTGAGCTTGTCGATCTGCTAGTTTTGAATAGCCAAGGCTAAAATAAAAAACGTTATAGATGCTTTCCCGGTCTTAAGGAGTTAACCATTTTCACTGGCTCCTCATTTTGGACAAATATTTTCCAAAAAAGAAAATGTTTCATCCAAAAATGTTTCATCCATCCATCCATCCATCTTCAACCACTTATCCGGAATCGGGTCGCGGGGGCAACAGTTCCAACAGAGATTTCATGACTTTCCTTTCCAGAGCAACATTAGTCACTTCCTCCTGGGGGATCCCCGAGAAGTTCCAAGGCCAGTGTGGAGATATAATCCCCCCATCTGGTCCATGGTCTGACCCGGGGTCTCCTCCCAGTGGGACGTGCAACAAGGACCTCCCTAGGGAGACGCTCGGGAATGTTTCAAAATAACACAAATGGCCTATCTACAAGCTCTAGTGTTGCGTTGTGAGCTTGTAGATCAGTTATTTTCGCTATATAGGCTATTTTGCTGATATAGCCTATATAGGACTTAACACATTCACTGCCAGGTATTCATTCATTAATTAATTTCTACCCTTATTTTGACAATCCACGGAGACCCACGGAAGCCACGATGTGGACACGGATGTAAACAAAGGCTGTCTGGGGAGGGGGAGGATCTCTTCTATCCACCGGATTAAAATCATTTTTACCGCGATCGTCCATTCTGTTATTATCGGCAGTTGAATAGGGCTCGTTTTCATCGAAAAAAGAAGAAATCCGAGCTAGATGTCTTTTTCTAAATCTCATAACATAGGAGTGGATGGAGTGACTTTTTTTAGGATGACGTCATTTATGGTTCTAGCCTTCTCTCGCAGTCAAGGGATCATCCATATGGTTGGGCGCCCTCTAGCGTAATCACTAAAATAGGGTAACCGTATTCTGAATCCCCAAAAAGAGGACACTCTATCCGCGCGAATATATATGTATATATATATATATATATATATATATATATATATATATATATATATATATATATATATGAAGCATTTCTCCTCTGTTTGAATTTAAAATTCAAACAGTGCATTATCAACTTTTAAATGATAATTTTCTCGGGGGGCTACACCCCCCTCGACCCCATCCGCTGCGCAGGGCTTTGCGTTTGTTGGTCCCTCCGTGTCCCCCTGTCTGTATGTATTAAGTAATTTAAATATATATATATATATATATACATGGGGGTCCCTCAGGGGGTCTGCGGACCCCCTCGCGGAACCCCTGGGAGTCTTGGGAGCCACGCGAAACAGTGCGGACCGCTTCAGACCCCATATAGATCCACCGTCTTGCTCCCTGTGGCTTTTGTTTTTTCATGAACCTCCTTGCTTGTTTCTGGCACTTGTTTGTTCTAAATCTCATAACATAGGAGTGGATGGAGTGACTTTTTTTAGGATGACGTCATTTATGGTTCTAGCCTTCTCTCGCAGTCAAGGGATCATCCATATGGTTGGGTGCCCTCTAACGTAATCACTAAAATAGGGTGACCGTATTCTGAATCCCCAAAAAGAGGACACTCTATCTGCGCGAATATATATATATATATATATATATATATATATATATATATATATATATATATATATATATATACATATATATATGAAGCATTTCTCCTCTGTTTGAATTGAAAATTCAGATATCAAAATAGTATCTATAACAAAAAAAAGTTACATACTCTTAAGTTTACTCAAATATACTCTATAATAGTTGTGAATTTATTTAAAGTATGGCTCTTGACTTGGGGGAGGGTCTCGTTTATCCACTGGAACAAAAACAAGAGCGGGGGTTGAAGCGAAGGACGCGCGTCTGTTGTTGTTGTTGTGGCGATGCAGAGATTTCAATGGCCGCCGCTTCATGTTGCTTCGGCTGTGGCCGTCGGCGTTCAGTTGTGCTCACGGTAAACGGTGCTAAAGTGTTTCCCCGTCCGCTGTGGTCGTAATGTGGTGAGTAGAATTAATTATGTTCCGAGGAGGCAAATGTGTAGTGAGCAATGAGAAGTACCCTACGCCACCCTTAAATTCATCGCACACGTTGTGGCTAGTGTTGTGGTGACATGTGTTATGTAGTTGTTGTGTTTAGTCCAAATCAATGGAGTGGGTATGGCGTCAGCGGCGAGAGGTCCAAATGAATGGAGTGGGTGTGGCGTCAGCGGCGAGAGGTAACAATCCAATTGTAAAGATAGATATCTTGCCAGTTGTTTGATATTCACCACTTCATAGGTCACTTATGAAACACATTGCAATTATAATATGGACTCAAGGCTGACTGTTTCACAATTATAAACCTTTATTTTATATTTTGAGTACATACCTTCATTGCATCAATGAATTGAGACATTTGTAATATTCACAGGCACAACTTTGCACATAGGTGTCACATTCATGAATATAAACATGAATTAACTGTACTCAAATAATGTTTTCTTCTGTTATTTCTTGTATAACTGTGAGACTTTTCACTTTTAATGCCAATCAGATCTGCATCACTGAATGACAGTAAAACAACTTTTACTGTTCATGAAAAAATTGTTATACAGAAATACATTACATTCATTGTCTCTTCTGTTTTGGTTGCGCAACAATAAGTAATATGAGAGTTGGGTAGTTATGAATGACACTCATCAAAAGCTTTGCCCACCCGTTATTTAGCCTGATGGGAACAATTGAGACGGTCAGCTCTCTTTACAAGTCCATCAAAGTCTGGCGTCATTTCTTTAATACTTAATTTTTTTATCCCGCGATTTTGTAACCCTTATTTTTCATCCGGTGCCAATTTTTGAAGTGATCCTGAGTGCTACACTCCCCTCACCAGCCTAGGGAGGCCAGGGCCGAGCTCATGCCTCCTTCAATGCATGAGAGCCAACTGACCTTCTTGTGACCTGACAGGGGGGAGTTTCCCTGGTTGGACGTAGTGCGTGGAAGGAACACGTTATTCCAACCAGTTCCATTCTCCTCCATCAGGTGCCCCGGCTGCCATGGGGGAGGCGGTATAGCGACCAGGATTACTACATGTTTTTGTGAGGGTATTAACTACCCTGAGAGACACGGGGAGAACATGCAAACTCCACACAGAGTAGGCCCTTTCGCCAACCCCACCTAGGGTATGGGCGCTGATGACGCGGAGGAGAAGACACGCCCCCAGCGCCCACAGCGTCCCCGGCGGGAATCGAACCCAGGACCTTCTAGGTGTGAGGCGACAGCGCTACCGACTGTGCCAAAGACATCGCCTGATTGTCGAGGTCGGAGCGCTTTAATATCAACGTTCGGCCAATCAAAGAAAAGCACACGCACTGGGAGGACGGGATCGACTCCTGCCCGAGCCAACTTTGTTCAACTGTGGCTCTGCTTGCTTGTAGCATATATACTGTACATATAACGTAACATACTCTTGTATTCATTGCATCTGTCATTCTAGACTTACAATTGATGAGATGATCAAAGCATTAATAATTACCACGAGCCACCGTGGGCACGTTGAGCCACGAGTTCAATGATGCTTGTAGGCAGCCAATAATGTAACATTAACCTGATCAAAGCAGAACAAGAGCTTTTTTACTGGCTGACTTAATGTTCCTGCATGGTTTCTTTCCGACATACAGCTAAACATTGTCCAATTTTCTATTAAGTGTATAGCCTACATTATATTTTGGCTATATGTGATAAGAAGAAGAAGTGTAATAAAATTGTAGAGTGTGATTGTAAACGCTTTCCCTAACCCTACCCAAACTCTGTTAGTTATGTAACAAATAGGCAAACTCATCATTGAGCAATAAAAGAATATTCATGCTTATAGCCTATACTCTGCATAATGTCAGGGTAATAGCAGCATGATGTGCTTATAGTAGCCAATACATTTGCATTTCTCATTCGGAAAATATTTAAATTGACGTTGAGATTAAAGCATTAATCATTCGACATTTGGCTCTGTACTTGTTTTTTTGCCACCAAACTTCTTAACCAAAAATAGCATATCTACAAGCTGTCGCAGCATGACGCATTGTCAGCTTGTAGATCGGCTATTTTCGGTGAATGTAGGTTACCCCGCAAAATAGGGATGCTGGTATAGCGTAAAAAAAATAAGAAAAAAAGGGAGAGAAACTGTTCTATCTCACATGGATTTGGCGGACCCCCTGTAGTAACTACGAGGACCCCCTAGGGCCTAGGGGTCCCGGACCCCCGTTTTTACATCATATCAGACGGCAATTTATTTTGTTAACGTCTATCTTGCCTGTCTAAGTGACTCTATAGGTAGCCTACATTATATTTTGCTTAATATAATGTTGACACTATGACGAACTCTTGTTTCCCCTAACCTAACTCCTTAAACTCGTTTAGTTATGTAGGTAATAAATAGCCGACATTTTGCAATTGTGTCATTGTTATCCAAGTTATTTTTTATTGCTAGTAATCAGTGGTGGAAAAAGTACTCAAACTTTTTACTTAAGTAAAAGTATCAATACCGCAATACAGAAATACTCTGTCACAAGTAAATGTCCGGAATTCAAAATAAACTCGAGTAAGAGTATCGGCATCAAAATGTACTCAAAGTACCAAAAGTAAAAGCACTCATTATGCAGAATGTCCCATTTCAAGTTTTCAAATGTTAACAAATCCTTTGAAAATAGCTAATCTACAAGCTCATTGTGAGCTTGTAGATCTGCTATTTTTAAATGGCTGAAATGTATATAGGGCTGAAGTGGTTAGTGTATGCTCTATAATAATAATCCAAATCAACAAAGTAACTTGTAGTTTTAGTTAAAGTTTTCAAATAATTGTAGTGGAGTAAAAGTATAATATTTGCCTCTGAGATGTAGTGGAGTAGAAGTAAAAGTACAGAATTTTGGGAATACCGCATGGCTAATTTGCATACGCGTAATATAGTCACGATGATATGCAAATGAGCCATGCGGTCTTACTCTGCATGCTAGCCATGTCTTTGCTTAGCCTGGTAAACCCCCCCTCCCACCGGAAATCTCATTTAGCAAGCTCTGTTACCGTCATGGATGAACTTCAACCAGGTGTTTGCACTTTTCCCTTACTGCTTCATTCATCTACATAAACGTTCATATTTCAATATAAAGGGCTGGCCATGGATGTTAGAATTATGTTCGGGCCCTCAGAATTACCTGTATCTTCCGTATTGTTCAATAAAAAGCATTTTAATCCGATTGGTGGCCATTTTCTCATAGAGTTATAAGGTATCAGAGTGCAATTCACCTTCCAACCGATAAGGTCGCGATGTTGAAAGCTTATGGAGAAAAATGGCCACCAATCGGATTCAAATGCTTTTTATTGAACAATACGGAATATACGGGTACTTTTGAGGAAAGGTACATAATTGCAACATCCGTGGTTTTGGGGTGCACTTTATATTTGAAATCTGAACGGGTTTACTCTATCAGCAGCGTGGTTTCTCTTGGGACACGGATTGGCTGTCTGTGGATTCGGGGGGGCACTGTAGCCTACCACAAACAGCAGATCGCAGCATGACGCGTTGTCAGCTTGTAGATCGGCTATTCTCAGTGAATGTACCCCCGGATGCTGGTTATAGTGAAAAAAAAGAAAAGAATAATAAAAAAAGAGAGAGAAAATCTCAAATAGATTTGGCGGACCCCCTGTACTGTAGTAACTATGAGGACCCCCTTATGAAGACCCCTGCTCTAGGTTAACATATGCTATGGTTTAAAACATATGTTTTAAACCATAGCATGTTACCCTAATATAATGTTGATACCCTAACTCATAAACTCTTTTAGTTATGTAGTGATAAATAGCCTACATCATTGTGAGCTTGTAGATCTGCTATTTTCAAATGGCTGAAATGTATATAGGGATGAAGTGGTACGTATGTTCTGTAATAATAATCCAAATCTACAACTTAACTTAAGTTTTCAAATAATTGTAGTGGAGTACAAGTATAATATTTGCCTCTGAGATCAGATTTAGTGGAGTAGAAGTAAAAGTACTGAACATTGGAAATACTTGGAAAACAAACGCCAGCCATGGATCATATGACGGTCGTCTGTTACCGTCATGGATGAACTTCAACCTGGTGTTTGCACTTTCTCCTTTTTGCTCCATACATCTATATACACGTTCAAATTTCAAAAATAAAGTGCTTAGCTCATGGCCACACATGTTACAATTATGTACGGGCCCTCAATAAGTACCCATATTTTCCGTATTGTTCAATAAAAAGCCACCGATCGGATTAAAATACCCGATCGGCGGCCATTTTCTCAAAGAGTTATAATGTACCAGAGCGCAATACACCTCCCAGCCGATAGGGTCACGTAGTTGAAAGCACATGAAGAAAATACGGGGAAAATGGCCACCAATCGGATTAAAATGCTTTTTATTTAACAATTCAGAATATTCGGGTACTTCTGAGGAAACGTACATAATTGTAAAATCCGTAGCCATGGGGTAAGCACTTTATATTTGGAATACGGACCAAAAAGGGAGAAAGTTTAAATACCAAGTTGAAGCTCATCCATGACGGTCACGATATGACAGTCATGTTTCAGGGCTATAAACTCGAGTCATACATGATCGGTTTCGCTGTTCTCAAATAGATTACCCACAATAAATAAAATACTGGAGCACAGCCTGGGTACTTTGAAGGCAGTAAGCTAATCAAAATAGAAAAGATTGTAACTTCCTCTTGCAATGAACAGCCAACTCATTTCCAAATGGACTGCAGGTTATGTAAAAAAAACGAATACAATTACTAGATCATGATGTACCATGGAATGACAAAAGAACAAGCTGACTAAGTGTAAAAATCAATCAAATCAATCTTTATTTTTATCTAATCCTTTCTGTGCTGTTTCATGCTCCTCCTTCTTCCTCATCTAGGAATGGGGTCTGGGAGTTGGGGGAAAGATTTAACTGGTCAGTGAAACAGTAAATCCAGAACCGAAATTGGCCGCTGCTCAAGCAGTGAATGACGGGGGCGGGTCCGGGAGTTGGGGGAAAGATTTAACTGGTCAGTGAAACAGTAAATCCAGCAGAGAATTAAGGACCACAAGCAGTGAATGCAGGACCGTGATTGGCTGCCCAGAAGAGACAAAGAAGTTACTGCAGGCGCCACCGTGCCCCCTGTCTGGCGTCATTTCTGATGTTGAAATGTGCAGCACAGAGGAGAGATGTTTATCTGTCAGGCGTGATCTGTAGCGTGACTTGTTCATCACAGAAAAGGTTTGTTCGCACACATAAGTGGAGCCAAACAAAACAAGCATCCTCTGTGCGTGCTTGCGCAGGTTTGGAAACTGCGTTTCATTCAGAGAGCCATAAAAACTGTCCAGCGTGCATGTAGTAAACTTTCGTTTGATAGCAGCGTCACTCTGGATGTCAATCAGTTCTAGTTGCACATCTGGGGGGGCTTTCTCGCTGTCGAATGAAAGGGGAGAGGACACCAGCTCCAGCTCTGGTTCTATCTTAGCGAAGTCAGAGAAACGGCGGTTGAACTCGGTGTGGAGGTCTGTGAGAGTAGTGCTGTATCTGTCAGTGTGGCTTGCGGGCACATCCAGGGTCGCAATCGTTGGGAAATGTGTGAAGCACTTGTTATTCATTTGTTGGGAAAACAGGGTGAGCTTGGCTTTGAACGCTCTCACATGTGAATACAGCTCGTGCACAAAAGCATTCTTTCCCTGCAGCTTCAGATTGAGGTCGTTAAGATGCCCCAATAAATCCACCCCGAATGCAAAGTCACATAACCAATCCGGGTCCTGCAACTCTGTGAAATCTTCAGCTTTACCAACAGTGACCAAGAACGTCGCTATTTCGGCTCTCAATTCCCACACACTCGAATGTTCGCAAGCTCAGCCAGCGAACATTCGAGTGGTAGAGCAAGTCAGTGTTCTCCGTTTCCCTTTCCTCCAGCAGCTGGATGAACTGGCGATGGTTAAGCCCTCGGGCACGAATAAAGTTGACGATTTTCACCAGTTTTACCGACATGCTCCAGTTGCAAAACAGATTTACACAGGGATTCCTGGTGAATTATGCAGTGTAGGCAACAGTTGTCACATTCAGCAATTTATTCCATGGCAGGTTCAGCCTCTCCAAACAGCCTAACACCCGGTCGTAGAGATCTGTGCCTCTTGTTGTCCCCCTTCATTGACTCCATGGCAAGAAATTCCTCCACTATTTCGAACTTGCCATTGATCCCTCGAATAAAAATAATTAGCTGGGCAGTATTTTTGATGTCTGTGCTCTCATCCAGTGCGATGGAAAAATATGTGAAGTCATATTCAGCAGACAAGTCTTCATCAATTAATTCCACACGCCGTGTGACTGTGCGACGAGAGAGACTGATATTTTCGAACTGGGTTTTCTTTTCAGGGCAAACCATGCTAGCTGCCTGCCACCAACATACAGTCTTTAACAAATTCACCATCAGAGAACGGCTTGCTATGTTTTGCGAGCCTGTGTGACAGTACGTAGCTAACTTTCGTTGCCGTTTCTTGAATGGTCGACTGCTTTGTTAAAGTATTCTGCTGGGTAGTTAACCTGGAAGCCAGTTTCAGGACTTCTTTTTCTCTTTCCTGCGATGACATGTTCGCGCCATATTTGGCATGTCTGGTCGTATAATGTCTCTAGATGTTGTATTCTTTGAACACAGAAACACTCTCGTTGCATATCAAACATATTACCTTTTTGTCTACACACGTGACCAAAAACTTGGTCCACTCTTTGTTAAAGACACAACATTCCGAGTCAACTTTTCGTTTTTTTGCATTCATCTCGCTGTTTCTTTCATCACTGCAACACAACCTGTTGTGTCCGTCGTGTTGTGCACTGAAAATAGCTGATCTACAAGCTCACAACTCCTTGTGGTTGTGCCATGTTGTGAGCTTACAGATCGACTGTTTGCGGCACGCTACCGGCATCTCTCTGATAGGGCCACCTGGCTGCAGAATGAGCACGTGACCGCTGCTGGAACACAGTTGCGTTCGGTAGGAGACACAAAGAGTCTCCTTTGTGTCTCCTACCGGAACCACTGGCTACCGGTCCGCTGGTTTATTGGCTTAGGAATGCTACAAAAACAAATAATATCCATGATTCAAGTCTCCATGGGGTGACTAATTGATATAAAAAAAAATATTTTCTGGGGTGAACTTCCCTTTAATGACTAACAATAGCAGATCTGCAAGCTCGAAACGTGGTGCGAAATGACCCATTTTGAGCTTGTAGATCTGCTAGATACTTTTGTATTTGAATCTTGAAAAGTCACAGTTATGAACATACATGTATGAGGTTTCCACCGGACAGAGAAGATATTCAGGTGCATTCTGTCATTCCCATTGTAGAAATGCAAATGTCTTTTCAAATGACATAAAAGGAATAAATGTACATTTGAACAAACCTGAACAAACATGGTTTTAAAATAAGTGTTTACATTATTTTTGAATTGCTCATCTCCCTCCTTAATTGCCCACAGAGGCAGCTTACTGGCACTCAATGGCACATAGCATCCCTCTCAGGTCTCTCACAACACTTATGCACACCACACACACACACACACACACACACACACACACACACACACACACACACACACACACACACACACACACACACACTTTGCACAACAAGACTGTACACACAATAATATGCACACACCTAGATACATCACCATGCCAGCTTGTGATGGACATTTCCATCAATATTTTATATTGCCACGGACATGCAAAACAAGTGATCAATAATATTACCAGAAACACGTAGGCCTAGCCCTAAATGTATACAGTAGGCTACTAATGTACTCCTGATGTGCCATAGTTTCTACTTTATTCCACTGCACTACATATACACGACACATAAAACGAGGCACTTATCAAAAAAATATGAATACAAATAAAATCTATTTTTTGGGGGGGGAATAGCCGATCTACAAGCTCACAACCCATTACGGCATGTTGTGAGCTTGTAGATCAGCTATTTATTTTCTTTTTAGCCTATAATGGCTAAAATGACAGGATTAAAGTGGTTAGCTATACTTTAGAAAACCTGGAGACTGCGAAGTTGTCCTCTGTATACTGGCAGCTATAGGGGGGAGTCCTGAGACAGGCATTAAATGTGGCATGGTCCAAGTATATTCCCCGTTTTGGATTTCAATAATCAGTACAGACAGTGCTTCCATCTTACATTGCAGGAGCAAAATGGCCTCTTAGCTGCAAAGGTGAGTGGGTGAGTATTATACTTGATATGGTTATTATTATATAAACAGGTGTTTTTCAGAGGACAGTGTTACGTGAGGACATGAGGAGACAGGAAGTTCTACCAGCTAAACTAGTTTTTTGTTTGTCAAGGTGGCTAGCTTCAATAGGGGTGGTTTCCATGAAGGTGAACAGGTATGTAGTCTAGTTGATGATAAAGTCTAAGGTATGCCAACAATGGAAAAAGATACTTGAGTGTCAAAACAGATACTTATGTACATGATGAGTGATTAAGGGCATGACAGGATTTAAAGGAAGGCACTGTCACACTGCCTAATTTTGATCAGAAGTGAGGAGGAGGTCTGATCGTGAGGCTGTGGATCAAGGGTTTCCATGGATTATGATTGTGGAGTGTTATTAAAGTTGTTATTGTTGAAAGACTTTCTCTTAATTGATGAAAATCTGCTTTAATAAGTCAGTCGGAGTGGCTTATTGTCGGGATCAGCCGATAACACTCGGGAGTCTGATAACACGCGGTAGCGCCACACCTACCATCAGCTCCCAGTACTTATCGCACGACTTACCGCACCCAAGCCGAGCTACTCATATGCTGAGTTGGCAGTGCCCAGGATCAAACTCATGACCTTATGGTCCAAAGGCGAGAGCTCTACCGACTGAGCTACCCGGACCACTTGTGCAATTCTGCCCTCCTTTGCCTTGGTGTTCCTTCTCAACAGGTGAGATACCTTCTGTTTTTGCTCTTTTCCTGCACCATTTTTCACTGTGGTCACTCACATATCGTTGAATTGTTGTTGTCTGACACACCTCATACACTCCATTAATCCATTGGCTTAAAAAACAAGAATTCATTGGATCCAATGTGAGAGATTGTGACACGTTGTGGGCTTGTAGATCTGCTATTTTCAAAAACCTTTGACAAAATGTGAAAAACGTGGAATATTTTTCCAAACATTTTTAGAGCACAATTGTTATATGGTGGTCCCTGGCACTAACCTCGTGGTTGGACAGTCAGTGGAAAAAGCATTCACATTTTTTACTTTTTTTTACTAGTAAAAGCATCAATACTGCAATGTAGAAAATCTATAAATACTCTGTTACAAGTAAAAGTCCGGAATTAAAAATTTACTTGAAAAGTACAAAAAAAATGTAAATGTACTTAAAGTACCAAAACTAGAAAGTAGGCTACTCATTATGCAGAATGTCCCATTTGACAAGTTGTCAAATGTATGACATATTTTGAAAATAGCAGATCTAGAAGATTTTGCACTTTCTCCATTACAACCCATACATATACATAAACGTTCAGGTTTCAAATATAAAGTGCTTACCCCATGGCCACGGATGTTAAAATTATATACGGGCCATCAGAAGTACCCGTGTCTTCCGTATTGTTCAATGAAAAGCATTTTAATCCGATCAGTGGCCTCTTTCTTCGAATGTTCTGCTTTCAACTAAGCGACCCTATCGGTTGGGAGGTGTATTGCAGTCTGATACGTTGTAACTCTATGAGGAAATGGCCGTCGATCGGATTAAAATGCTTTTTATTGAACAACACGGAATAAACGGATACTGTTGAGGAACCGTACATAATTATAACGTCCGTGACCATGAGGTAAGCACTTTATATTTGAAATCTGAACGTTTATGTAGATGTAGGGCCGTAAATGGAGAAAGTGCAAACACCAGGTTGAAGTTCATCCATGACGGTCGTGACAGACGATTGTCGTATGATAAATAGCTAGTATATCCATTGTCAGACAAACCAAAATACAACACCTCTGGCAAACACAATAACGCGCACGCGCGCACGCACGCACGCACACACACACACACACACACACACACACACACACACACACACACACACACACACACACACACACACACACACACAGGGCCGGTGCTAGGCAATTTGGCGCCCTAGGCAATATTTTTCCTGGCGCCCCCCTGGTGCCCCCCCGCCACCGTTTTCTGCCACAGCACCACCTAGAGCCTACCACCTTTTTTTTGTACGGCAGAGGTGGACCTCCTCCTGTTCCGTCCATGCCCATTCCGTCGCGCCCATTAGGCAGAGTAGGCAGTTGCCTAGGGCGCCACTAGGGGGGGGGGGGGGCGCCCCCCTAGTGGCGCCCTAGGCAACTGCCTACTCTGCCTAATGGGCGCGACACACACACACACACACACACACACACACACACACACACACACACACACACACAAAGTGCCACGGACATAGACAAGTCTTGCCACGGACATGTTTGTCCATGTACGGACATGTTGATGAGCCCTGTGATTACAATACATTATGACAATGATTGATGCATTATAAAATATTATAATCCTTGAAAAGATAAGGTCCATGGGTGTCGAGCAATTATGAAGTATCATGATGCCTGACCTTACGAATCATTACAAAAGGCTTTATAATGTGTTATGATTATTATGATATAAAGCATTACAAGTATTTTCAAGTGCTTATAAATTATAATTATACAGTGTTATAAGCAGATGACAATGCATTTTAATAAGTATGTTTAAAATGCATTTATAGGCACAAACTTCATAGAATGTGTTACCACAGAGGTAATAAAGAGCCTTCTTGTTTAAAGCAGTAATCAAGTTATTATTTTAACGAATGATGAAACATAATCTTTGCCAATCTGTGGCCTATCTGTATGCCTTAGGCGTGTGAAAAGGGGGGGGGGGGCTTTTGGTGCTTGAGCACCTTCCCTTTTGCCTCAAAGTGCCCCTTTCCCAGAAAAAAATAAATATATATATAATATATTTTATTTATTTTTATGGCCTGCCCAAAATCCGTGGCTCTTATCAAGACGAACATTTGACTGATAATTATAATTTCACAATCATAATTATTATTTATAATTATAATTTAAATGAGCTGGCTGCCATCAGTCAGTTTTAGTCTCACTTTTCACCCGATGCAGTGATGTCAAGTGCCCTCTCACCCAGGGGTCATCAACATGTCCGTTTGAATAACTTTGGTGACTCGTAAAGTAACATGCTCATTACACGTGTTGCAGGAGATTTTTAGTAGGCCTATTGCACATGGTACCTGTACACACAATTGCATCAGGTGAAGACAACAAGACAGCTAAAGGAAATGATTGCTAATAGCTGCCTCAATTCTGTGAAAATAGCAAAATGTGCTTTTAAAAAAAGTTTCCAGAATCACACACCATATTGTCTACTCTATTCCACAGCGCTACACATTTTAAAACAAGCCACTTATCAAATAAATAAATAAAATATTATTTGGGGGGGTTAAGCCGATCTACAAGCTCACAACACATCACAGCATGTTGTAAGCATAGACTGTATAAAAGAGATGGACAAAGCCAGACCGCTGGTTTCTACAGACCGAAAATGAAGCCGATTGTTCAGGAATTTGAAATCCGCCATCTCTAATATAAGCCCAAAAGCACGTCGGGAACAGGAACCGGAAAACAATCCCCAAAGAATGCTATTGGTTGGGTAGCTTGTCAATCAAGAGCGGGGGTGGGGAATGAATGCTATTGGTTGTGTAGCTTGTCAATCAAATCATCCCGCCCCTCTTAGAGAATAGCCTACTTTATCGTCAATTTTAGAATAAATAACATATTTTAACAATAATTTAACAAAACGCATATCATGATGATTGAAAGGAGACTTTAAACTAGCAACTGAAAGCATATAGAATGTATAACAATTTTTATTAAGGTAAGAAAATCTAGTCTAAAGTTTGTCAAAAATCCATCCGCTTGCGTTAAAATAAATTCTTTCTGACACCTGCAGGGGTAAAACAGTGAAACTACAGGCCATTCATATGAGCTGTCTCTTCCGTATTGGAGTCAATGTAAAAATCTCAAGCTGGCCCCTTGGTTGTAAGCTTGTAGATCAGTAGTTTTCTTTTCTTTTTAGCCTATAATGACATGCCCAAAATTGGGATGTCAGGGTTAAAGTGGTTAGCTATACTTTGAAAACCTGGAGACTGGGAAGTTATATTCTGTTGTTTATTAAAGCAGTTAAGCTCCAAACAAAGTGCTTGGCCATATGTGTCAGTGCATTTCAATGCAATCCAAAAATTGGGGGGTTCGAATCCACTGAGGTGCATCCGGCTTTGTCGAGTGTCTATACGAACACAATTGGCCCGTGTTCGGGGGAGGGAACCTAGGCAGGGAGGGTGATAAATGTTACTGCATGTATTCCTACAGGCTGGGGCGACACCTGTCAGCAGGGAGCATTGGGTGGGAGGAGCAGGTGGGGGCTCCGTACTGGCAGGTGACTCAGTAGGATACAACAGCAGTGACTGACAACACCAAGAAATATGTGTGGGGAGGAATTATTTTTAATTACCCTGCTTGCACTTTGTCTTTCGACACTTGGCTGATCTCTAAAACATGAAGTATAATGAAATGTCCATTCTTTCGGTGACACAAAAGTGATATTGTGTGATATGATATAGTGATATGTATGGATGATGATGTAGCTATATATAATGCCCATCCAATGTGGAGCAATATAACTTACCAATTATTTTGTCTGCTTAGCATTACAAACCCATAACAGCTTATCATGTTACAGCAAGCTGACAGAGGAGACAGGCCAAAAGACTGTACAATAAAATATATTGCATTTATATTACATTGGCATTTTTCTACCTGCTTAAAGACATGTGTCTGTGTCTGTGCTGGCGTATTTCTTACATATCGTTGACACTACAGGTGTATATTATTATTATTATTATTATTATTATTATTATTATTATTATTATTATTAACAACATCTTAGCCACTAAGCCAAAGGGAACTCCCTATACTTCGGGGGAGATATTAGACTTTCAGGCCATTAGGATGAGGTTGTGAGTCACTCTGCTACATCAGGAAGGCAATTAGTGTTGGTTACATGTTTTGTATGACATTCCTGTTATTTCCATTGTGTAGATTCCAAAGGAGAGAGGATGGGATTCGGACCAAGACTAACAACTCTGTTCATTCTTATGGGTAAGTGCTGTTTTTTTAATGATATTATCACTCCTCCTATTAACACATTTTCTTATTTATCATTTACCTTACTCGCTATTCCATTCAAAGTGGTGAGCAATAATTTAGTTACCACTATGGACTGGGACACAGAAACAACTGCAACATTACACACACCTGGAACAACAACTACTGACCCATCATCAACAGCTAGAGCAAACAACACAGAGCACTATGTGTGGGGAGGAAATAATTGGCATAACGACTAAATTGGGGAGTAAAAAAATCAATTATTGTATTTACCCTGCTTGCACTTTGTCTATCGACACTTGGCTGATCTCTAAAACGTGAAGTATTGTTCCATTCAGTGAAACAAAAGTGATATTTTCATGTTTAGGATGATGATGTATAATGCCCAGCCAATGTGTGGAACAATATAGCTTACCAATTATTTTGTCTGCTTAGAATTACAAACCTATCACAGCTTATCATTTTACAGCAAGCTGACAGAGGAGACAGGCCAAAAGACTGTACAATAAAATATATTGCATTTATATTACATTGGCATTTTTGTAACTGCTTAAAGATTTTTTTTTGTGTCTGTGCTGGCGTATTTCTTACGTATCGTGACACAAGTGACTAAAGCCTTTAACTAGAAAAAGTGCTCCTCGGAGCACAGGTCTCTGCCAGGTCTTTGTAATTTTAAGTTTCCTCCATGGTCTGTGTCCTTCTAACCAGCGCAAAACAAGCCCAACAACAAGACTTATCAGCGGCAGCAGACCTGGCAACACTGGTCCCAACTGCAGAATCACAGAATATCACCTGAAACCATGCTAAATATGGCCAAAAACATATCAAACATCAATTCGAGCCTTTATCGTGGCCCAAACAGATCCAAGTCGACACTTATACATTTTTTGGTGCATTCTATACTTTATTGTAATTTTAAGTTACCTCCATGGTCTGTGTCCTTCTCTCCAGTGCAGTGTAAATGTCACAGGGTGTTTGGAGAGCCAGGGTGATTGAAGACAGAGCGCTTGTTTTTAGGCACGGGGCTTCGGGGCGATGCGGGGCTTTTCGAGACAGGGTTTATTAGAGAGGCTCGCGAGGAGGAGAAGGAGGACGCGGCGCTGCGAGGCGGGGGTTTATTACTCGAGGCTCGCGAGGAGGAGGAGCTCCTCCTCCTCCTTCTCCTCGAGGAGAAGGAGAACGCGACCTGTCTTTTGTTGTTCCCCCCACATAGCAACCAGGAAGCTACGCTAGGGGAACGCTGAACACACGTTCACACGCACACGCTTGTCCATGACGGAGGCGCGCCGACTTAGTAGAGCTTGAGGCCGAGGAGGCGCGAGTGCCCGCGCTGACCGGCCGATGCTCTACTAGTCGACACAGCGCCGTTCGAGTTGTAAACCGATAGGGACAGAATAGTTCTTTTCATGGATCACTGTGTGTGTGTGTGTGTGTGTGTGTGTGTGTGTGTGTGTGTGTGTGTGTGTGTGTCAGGGAGAAACTAAGCCAGCAGAACACAATAAAAGTATCTTAACCCTCTAAGACCCAGCGATGCTTTAGAGTAACAATTATATTTTATAAAGAAAGGAGTTTAAATAATTTGTTTTTCTGTTATTTTTTCACCTCTAAATCCTCATTGGGTCCTATTGTTTAGTCTTACAATGCCATTGGCCAGGATATTTGCATATAAATACCCCCCACAGAGCCAGGAATCATCACAACTTGAAAAATCTCTGTTGGAACAGATCTCTTTTTTCTCTGGAAGATATTCCTCACAAAAACGTAAGTAATATGCCTGTAATAATTGTTTTGGTGAACATTACAATGTCTAGAACATGTACATATGTTATTATTGTGAAATATATTTCCCAAATTTAAATTAGAGCATGATTCATACTTGTTGCTTTTGGTCAACGTTGGGCCCTCTTGGTTGCAAAAAATACAAGGGTAGGCCTAATGTTCACCTGCTACTGTTCAGCCTCATATATAGTTTTCACAATAGATTTAAACAGTTATATGTGTATTTCCCCCACTTTGCATTACTATATATATATATATATATATATATATATATATATATATATATATATATATATATATATATATATATATATATATATATATTGAGCTGTAAGCCTCAGAAAATGTCCACCCAAAGTTTCTCTTTCCCCCTAAACAATACATATTCAACCATAGTTTAACCAATATATTCCCTTGTTATTTCTCAGTATGTTTAATTTTCTTTCAATACTACAAGGACAGTGGGACCAATGTGGTAATTTTTGGGGGGTTGTGGGGGTTGTTCATTATTCATTTCGAGGGGTGGTGGGTACTTAGGGGCAATGTAATGATGATGACCACTTAGGGGCAATCATCATCAAACAATAGGTTGGCCAGACAGTATTGTATGACTTGTGAAATGTTGTGAGCAGTGATGTGTAAGAACTTAGCACTATACTAATGGTATGTCTTTATTTCATTTCAGAATGCCACAACAGAAAGGGACTCGCTTCTCAACCAGCGATGTTCTGGATATCGTGATGAACGGAGAGAGTGATGTTGAAATAGACATCAATGAGACTGATGAAGAGTCAGATGAAGAGGACTGTGGCATGGGGTCCAAAGAAAACCAACCACCCCGTGAACCACCCAGTGAACCCACTGACCGCCCAGCAGACATTCAGCCACCCCAACTGACCAAACCCGCTCAGCGCCGTGATTCAAGATATCAGTGGCTGAAAAAGGACTTCATCAGCCCTAATACAGACTTTTCTGGCCCACCTCTGACCTCTGAAGATATGAGTTCTCTCCAAACACCACTGCAGTACTTCCGCCAGTTTGTGTCCAAAGACATGATTGACACTCTCACAACGAACACAAACATTTACAGCTTTCAAACAAAAGGAACATCAGTCAACACAAGTCCAAAAGAAATTGAGCAAATGTTGGGGATGTATTTGAGAATGGGCCTTTCTCCAATGAATGGATGCCGGATGTACTGGGAAGCAGACACACGACACGCGGCTGTAGCTGATGTGATGCCACGCAACCGATTTCAGACTTTGTTGACCTCGTTACATCTGGTTGACAACTTGACCGTGCCAGAGAAGGACAAGAAGGACAAACTCTGGAAACTCCGACCATGGCTGGATTTGTTCAGAGAGAAGTGCCTACAGGTGGTTCCAGAAGAGCACAACTCTGTGGATGAGATGATGATTCCATTCAAGGGAAGATTCAGTTCCATCAAGCAGTACATGAGAGGCAAGCCACACCCCTGGGGCTTCAAAGTGTGGGTCAGAACGGGGATCAGTGGCGTCATCTGTGACTTTGACGTTTACCAAGGGAGCATCGATGGCGTACGAGCCAAATCTGAACTTGGCTTGTCGGGGGATGTCGTCATGAAGCTTGCTTCGACACTGCCCAGCGGGCAGAACTACAAGATATACGCAGACAACTACTTCACATCTGCTCCACTGGTAGAGAGGCTCCTTGGTCGCGGCATTCACTACACGGGGACAGCAAGACAGGTAATGACCACAATGATAACAAGTTATATGCTTTTAGTAATCCTTTTCATATTGCTTCTGTATGTGTGCTTCTGTACAACTTACTAATAAAACCATTCATTCTTTCATTCAATCACACAGGTCCGCCTACCAAACCTCACCCTCGAAGATGACAAAAGCTTGAAGAAGAAGGGGAGGGGGGCCTTTGACTACAGAGTCGAGAAGGACCAGAGCATTGTTGTGGTCAAGTGGTTTGACAGCAGGGCAGTCACTCTTGTCTCATCCTTTGCTGGAGTGGACCCCGTGGATGTTACTCAGCGCTGGGACAAGGCCAGAAAGACCTACATCGATGTTCAAAGGCCATACATCGTGGGACTCTACAACAAGAACATGGGCGGTGTGGATTTGCTGGACTCCCTCACAGCCTTGTACAAGTTCCCTCTGAAAGCCCGTCGCTGGTACATGTACATCTTCTGGCACACCATCTACCTTGCTGTGGTCAACGTCTGGCTGATCTACAAACGGGAGTGCCAAGCTCTCAAGGTCCCACGGAAAGACGTCCTGAAACTCAGACTCTTCCAGGCACAACTTGCATCCTCTCTCATTCTGGTTATTAGGTTTCTTTACTACATATATTGTACAGATTTTTATTTTGTTGTTCTTTTAATAAAATTGATTAAAAAATATGGCTTATTGGTGTTATTATTCATAATGTATACTGTTCTGAGGCCAAATATTATTCATAATTGATCTGAGGCCAAATAATAAACCATATAAATGAATCCTTAAGTTGTTTTAGTGAAGTATTTACACATTTGCCATGTTATCCATAAAAATGGCCTATAGGAAATTTTGCTACCTGATGGACCCAACGTTGCTAAATGTCAACATTTGCATAAAAACTTACCAAAACATATTTTTTTTAAAAACATTATATTTTCCTCTTCTAAATACTCCTACAAGACCATCTGAAAGGTTTTTAATTTTTTTTTGCAAGTACAAATATATCCGGGTCTTACAGGGTTAACAGTCCATTGAAAGCATGAGCGCGTGCGCGCGCGTGTGTGTGTCACTATGTGTGTGTGTGTGTGTGGTCGCGGCCGTATGCTTGTGCACAAGCCTGGCTTGTGGCTCCCTCTAGTGTTCCTTCTACACAATTGCTGGGTGGGTGGTAAAAACGAGCGAGCCTTCTTCAATCACCCTGGTTCTACATTCACCCTGTAACATAAACAACAATTGCTGCCCTTCAAAAACTGAGCATAGCTGGGAGGGGGCGGCTCCCTGGATGATTGATGGCCTTTTGCACCAATGGGGTGAATTTGTGCAAAAATCGGCCTCATGTTGGCGCTATAACAGGCCAATCTGAAAACTTTGGGGCAGAGGTTGAGGATTGGCAGACATTGTCCAGAAATATTACCAACTATATGTCTCCGGAAGATATTAGAGTTTCAGGCCATCGGGCTGAGGTTGTGAGCCACTCTGCTACACTCACCCCCCTTTTGACCTCCTAACACTGGGAAACCCGATCTGGGTCACGGCACCAATGTAACGCCCGGGATTCAAACCCGGGTCTCCTGCTTGGAAAGTCAACATCTTAACCACTAAGCCAAAGGGAACTCCCTATACCTCGGGGGAGATATTAGACTTTCAGGCAATCAGGCTGAGGTTTTGAGCCACTCTGCAACATCAAGAAGGCAATTAGTGTTGGTTAAATGTTTTGTATGACATTCCTGTTATTTCTATTTTGTAGATTCCAAAGGTGAGAGGATGGGATTCGGACCAAGACTAACAACTCTGTTCATTCTTATGGGTAAGTGTTGTTTTTTTAATGACATTATCATTCCTCCGATTAACACATTTTCTTCTTTCTTTAAAATGTATCTTACTCTCTACTCCATTCATAGTGACACTTGGCGCAAACACAACTGCAGGTTCAGCAACAATCGGTGCAACCAACTCTACCGCATCAATGTCAACTAGTGAATCAACTGAAGCAGCATTGTGTTGTAGTTGTTGTTGCTGCAGTTGTTGTCAAACTACTGCAGCATCATCAACAACAACAATATCAACAACTGTAACACCAACACCTGGAGCATCAACCAATGCAACAACTGCAGCAGCATTGTGTTGTAGTTGTTGTTGCTGCAAGTGTTGTCAAACTACTGGAGCAGCATCATCATCAACAACAACAACATTAACAATAACAACAACAACTGTAACACCAACACCTGGAGCATCAACCAATGCAACAACTGCAGCAGCAGCATTGTGTTGTTGTTGTTGTTGTTGTTGCTGCTGCAGGTGTTGTCAAACTACTGCAGCATCATCATCAACAACAACAGCAACAGCAACAACTGCATTATCAACACCAGGAGAAATAACTTTAGTATCAACACCTGGAGCAACGACTGTAGTAATAATAATATCAACTACTACACCACCAACTACTACTACTACTACCCTACCAACTACTACTACTACACCACCACCAACTACTACTACTACACCACCAACTACTACTACTACACCACCAACTACAACTACTCTACCACCACCAACTACTACTACTACTACACCACCACCAACAACCACCACCACCACTCCGACTCCAACAACCACCACCACTTCGACTCCAACCACCACCAGCGCTCCAACAACCACAACCACCAGCACCACCACTCCGACTCCAACAACCACCACCACCACCACCACTCCGACACCAACAACAACAACCACCACTCCGACTCCAACCACCACCACCACCACTCCGACTCCAACAACCACCACCACCACCACTCCGACTCCAACAACCACAACTCCGACTCCAACAACCACCACCACCACTCCCACTCCGACTCCCACCACCACCACCACCACTCCCACACCAAAAACCACCACCACCACCACTCCGACTCCAACCACCACTCCAACTCCAACAACCACCACCACCACCACTCCGACTCCAACAACCACCACCACCACCACTCCGACTCCAACAACCACAACCACTCAGACTCCAACCACCACCCCCACCACTCCGACTCCAACAACCACTACCACTCCAACTCCAACAACCACCACCACCACCACCACTCCGACTCCAACAACCATCACCACCACCACTCCCACTCCAACAACCACAACCACCACTCCGGCTCCAACAACCATCACCACCACCACTACCACTCCAACAACCACCACCACCACTCCAACTCCAACAACCACCACCACCACCACTCCGACTCCAACAACCACCACCACCACTCCGACTCCAACAACCACCACCACCACCACCACTCCGACTCCAACCACCACCACCACTCCGACTCCAACAACCACCACCACCACCACTGCGACTCCAACAACAACCACCACCACTCCGACTCCAACAACCACCACCACCACCACTCCCACGCCAACGACCACCACCACTCCGACTCCAACAACAACCACCACCACTCCGACTCCAAAAACCACCACCACCACCACTCCCACGCCAACGACCACCACCACTCCGACTCCAACAACCACGACCACCACTCCAACTCCAACAACCACCACCACTCCGACTCCAACAACCACCACCACCACCACTCCGACTCCAATAACCACCACTCCGACTCCAACAACCACCACAACCACCACTCCCACTCCAACAACCATCACCACCACTCCGACTCCAACAACCTCCACTACCACCACCACTCCGACTCCAACAACCACAACCACCACCACCACCACCACCACCACCACTCCAACAACCACCACCACCACTCCGACTCCAACAACCACAACTACCACCACCACGCCGACTCCAACAACAACCACCACCACCACGCCGACTCCAACAACAACCACCACTCCCATTCCAACAACCACCACCACCACCACCACCACTCCGACTCCAACAACCATCACCACCACCACTCCCAATCCAACAACAACCACCACCACCACTCCGACTCCAACAACCACCACCACCACTCCGACTCCAACAACCACCACCACCACCACCACCACTGCGACTCCAACAACAACCACCACCACTCCGACTCCAACAACCACCACCACCACCACTCCCACGCCAACGACCACCACCACTCCGACTCCAACAACAACCACCACCACTCCGACTCCAACAACCACCACCACCACCACCACTCCCACGCCAACGACCACCACCACTCCGACTCCAACAACAACCACCACCACTCCGACTCCAACAACCACCACCACTCCGACTCCAACCACCACCACTCCGACTCCAACAACCATGACCACCACTCCAACTCCAACAACCACCACCACTGCGACTCCAACAACCACCACCACCACCACTCCGACTCCAATAACCACCACTCCGACTCCAACAACCACCACAACCACCACTCCCACTCCAACAACCATCACCACCACTCCGACTCCAACAACCTCCACTACCACCACCACTCCGACTCCAACAACCACAACCACCACCACCACCACCACCACCACCACTCCAACAACCACCACCACCACTCCGACTCCAACAACCACAACTACCACCACCACGCCGACTCCAACAACAACCACCACCACCACGCCGACTCCAACAACAACCACCACTCCCATTCCAACAACCACCACCACCACCACCACCACCACCACCACTCCGACTCCAACAACCATCACCACCACCACTCCCAATCCAACAACAACCACCACCACCACTCCGACTCCAACAACAACCACCACCACTCCGACTCCAACAACAACCACCACCACTCCGACTCCAACAACAACCACCACCACCACCACTCCCACTCCAACAACCACCACCACCACCACTCCGACTCCAACAACCACAACCACTCCGACTCCAACCACCACCACCACCACTCCGACTCCAACCACCACCACTCCGACTCCAACAACCACTACCACTCCAACTCCAACAACCACCACCACCACTCCGACTCCAACAACCACCACTCCGACTCCAACAACCATCACCACCACCACTCCCACTCCAACAACCACCACCACCACTCCAGCTCCAACAACCATCACCACTACCACTCCAACAACCACCACCACCACCACCACTCCAACTCCAACAACCACCACCACCACCACCACTCCCACTCCAACAACCACCACCACCACTTCGACTCCAACAACCACCACTACCACCACCACTCCGACTCCAACAACCACCACCACCACCACCACCACCACCACCACCACCACTCCGACTCCAATGACCACCACTCCGACTCCAACCACCATCACCACCACCACTCCAACAACCACCACCACTCCGACTCCAACAACAACCACCACCACTCCGACTCCAACAACAACCACCACCACCACCACTCCCATTCCAACAACCACCACCACCACCACTCCGACTCCAACAACCACAACCACTCCGACTCCAACCACCACCACCACCACCACTCCGACTCCAACCACCACCACCACCACCACTCCGACTCCAACAACCACTACCACTCCAACTCCAACAACCACCACCACCACCACTCCGACTCCAACAACCATCACCACCACCACTCCCACTCCAACAACCACCACCACCACTCCAGCTCCAACAACCATCACCACCACCACTCCAACAACCACCACCACCACTCCAACTCCAACAACCACCACCACCACCACTCCCACTCCAACAACCACCACCACCACTTCGACTCCAACAACCACCACTACCACCACCACTCCGACTCCTACTACTACTCTACCACCAACTACTACTACTACACCACCAACTACTACTCTACCAGCAACTACTACTATTCTACCACCAATTACTACTACTCTACAACCAACTACTACTACTCTACAACCAACTACTACTCAACCACCAACTACTACTACTCTACCAGCAACTACTACTATTCGACCACCAACTACTACTGCAACAGCAACATCTGCAGCTGGTGGTGGCTGCAGCTGCACCACCAGCTGCGGTGGTGGCTGCAGCTGCGTTGGTGATGGCATCAGCTGCAGTGGTGGCTGCAGCTGCGGTGGTGGTGTCAGCAGCTGTGGTGGTAACTGCAGCTGTGGTGGTGGTGGCAACAGCTGCAGCTGCGGTGGTGGTGTCAGCAGCTGCACTGGTGGCTGCAGCTGCGGTGGTGGTGGCAGCAGCTGCACTGGTAACTGCAGCAGCTGCAGTGGTGTCAGCAGCTGCACTGGTGGCTGCAGCTGCGGTGGTGGTGGCAGCAGCTGCAGTGGTAACTGCAGCAGCTGCAGTGGTGGCAGCAGCTGCACTGGTGGCTGCAGCTGCGGTGGTGGTGGCAGCAGCTGCACTGGTAACTGCAGCTGCGGTGGTGGTGGCAACAGCTGTACTGGTGGCTGCAGCTGCAGTGGTGGCGGCAGCTGCAGTGTTTGCAGCTGCGGTGGCTGTACCACCACTGCAGCTGCTGCCACCACCGAAACAGTCACTGTTAAGAGGCTGACGTTCAGATCTGTAGGAGAAACATTCACAGTTGACCTCTTGAACACATCATCTTCTGCTTTTAAGACCAGAAGCAATTTGATAAAGGAGCAGGTAAGTAACACATGGTAGAATTTTTAATATTAAGAATATAAAAAAGTGATTTACTGAAAATGTCTTCATTTTGATTTCTACAGCTTGTGCCTTACTAAAAAAAAAAATGTTTGTTTGCAGCGATGGATCAATCAACAATGATCTGGCCTTATCATTCAGTTCCTCGTCTGTCCCTGCTGATACTCAGATTGTAGCTGTTATGACCGCAGCAAAAAATAACATCACAGCCTTCAACATCGAAACTGCCTCCATCACTGTCAATGGAATACGTAAGCAAATACCTGATCTAACCCCTTCAACCCGGGACAGCATCTGTATCATTGTCTCCGCCAGGCCGAAAGGCATGGCGAGAGAGTATGTTTTACCCTCCATCCGTCCGTGTGTGTGTGTGTGTGTGTGTGTGTGTGTGTGTCCGTCCGTCCGTGTGTCCGTCTGTGAACAGCTAATCTCTGGCCCCGTTGGCCCGGTCGCTGCGAAACTGTGCACACACACTCCCTGGATGCCAATTCAGAACCTCTGCCTCACATTTTTCACATGGGCCTGTTATAGCGCCACCTGGAGGCCGATTTGTGCAAAACCCATTTTTTTACATTACTCCTACAGATTTTATCCAAACGTCATGCAAATCAGTACACAGTATCTCTATAGTCATGTGATCAACACGGATCTGTCCAATTTTCCATATTCCATCCTGATTGGCTAAGGTTGGCTTCCAAAGTTTGCAGGATTGGTCCGTTTTGAACTAAATGCCTCAAATCATGAACGCAGCTTGCTATTTCCGTGAAATTTCACATGCACATTCCCACTAGGCAGAGGAAGAAATGCCACTTGAAAATGTTCAAATCAGCCTCATGGTGGCGCTATAAAAGGCCGATTTGCGTTTTTAACTATAACTGCACCGATCTGCGTGAAACTTTGCACGCATACTTCCTAGGGGCCAAGGAAAAACATCTGCCCTGCATTTTTCACATTAGCCTTTTTTAGCGCCACCAGGAGGCCGACTTATGTAAAACAATTTTTTTTAGATTAAGCCTTCACATTTTATCCAAATTTTACGCAAATTGGTACACATGATCTCTATAGTCATGTGATCAAGATGGATCTGTTTGATTTTTCATATTCCATCCTGATTGGCTAACATCGACATTTAAAGTTTGCAGGAGTAGCCCGTTTTGAACAAAATGCCGCAAATCATGAACGCAGCGTCCGATTGCGGTGGAACTTTGCACGCACATTCGCGTTGAAGAACAAACGCCACCCTTTTAACATTGCCCTATTATAGCGCCACCAGGAGGCCGATGTTTCTTTTTTATATTACTCCTACAAATTTTGTCCAAACATCATGCAATCATTACACATTATCTCTATAGTCAAGTGATCAAGATGGATCTGTCCGATTTTTTACATTCCATCCTGATTAGCGAATTCCGAACATTGCTGCCCACAATAACCTACCTGACCTGGCGGAGACCTGTGCTCCGAGGAGCACTTTTTCTAGTTTTAGTTGTTTCTATAGGTATAGCAATTTTTTTTTTTCAGGAAACAGTTTTTCAGAAGACGTTTTCTATAGCTAAACAGGCTATAGAACAATGCTTCTCAACCTACAGTAAGGACCTCCAGTTTGACATGCGCAGCATTAGGGCCAGTGGCTCTCAAACTTTTTTAGCTCAGGGCACCCCTGTTAATAACTTTTTCCATCCACGGCATATTGAAATAAACTTTATATACTTGTTTAACCACTTGAACTACAGCATCCCTGTTCTGGGGGAACATTCGCCAAAAATTGCAGAATTACAAGCTGACCTTGTAGATCGGCTATTTTTGGCAAAGAGATTTGTGGATGTGTAGATCGAGAAAATAATTCTCGAGGGTCTAACTTTTTAAACTGAAGTGATATTAATACATTCCAAATATTATAGAAGTATTCTGTGGCACCCTTGGACTTGCATCACCGCACCATAGGGTGCCACAACACCCACTGTGAGAAACGCTGCATTAGGCTACTCAAACCCATTTGACATGTTTTTTCTATTACATTTTTTATCTCTGAGACACCCAACACTGTAAAATGTCACAGAATGGAGCCATAGGGTGCATTTGGTTCCATTTTGTGTACACTGTCAGAGTTACCGGTGCCTAAGTGTCCATTTGGTTCCTAAATATCAATCATTTAGCTGGGGGCCCCCTGGAACCCCCTCAAGGACCAGTGCAGTATAACAATTATTGTTTTGATATATAATGCTTTGTTTTTCTTCTTGTTTTACAGAGGTTGCCACCACTGCAGTTGCTGCCACCGCTGCTGCGGCCACCACTGCAGCCGTGAGTGGAGTGAGCCATAGTACGATGGGCATCTTCACCGCATTGTCTCTGGTGGCGTTGGCATGGCTTGGCACGGCCTGGCAGCTATAGTGTCACTGCTCGAGTGCACCCGACATGTTCAAGGACAATGGTCACCATCCATGGTATGAGAAGGCACTTTAATTTCATTGGAGATCATGGATGTAACGCTCTCATATTTTAGAGAGCTTTGGAAGCACTCTTAGGATTTTTTTTTAAATGTATCAATGAGGACAGATAATTCCACATCCCTGAATTTACCAATCTCTGATTACAGTTGTAGACTATATTAAACATACAATACTTATAAGCTCTTTAATTATTTTGCCTTTGATAAAAAACGTAATACATAAAATGTAATAAAACGTAAAAACGTATGCAACGTTGCATGCAGGCCATGGAATAGGCCTATATTACAGCAAAGCAATGTTTACTTAGTTATTTTAATAATTTACATATTGATAATTCAATAAAATGTCATTCATATGTATCCTTATTGACTATATTCTGTGACAGTAATTGTAATTGTGTACAGTTTATCTGAGCATTTATTGTTATATCTGGGGCAGGGGTCATCAACATGTCTGTACATGTACAAATGTGTCCATGGCAAGACTTGTCTATGTCCGTCGCCATTTTTATTTTTAGCAGGAACAGATCAAAAACAGAGCTGTTCAGACAGATCTATTTGCTACAAAAGCAAAGGAGGGCAGAAACTTTTTCAACAAGTAAAGCTTGTTGAAAAAGGTTTTCAGCAAATGTTTCCAAGTGTCCAAAAATAACAATATATAACTATAATCACACTCCACAATCATAATCTGTGGAAACCCTTGATCCACAGCCTGGGGTCCACAATCCCCATCAGACCTCCAGCTTAGTTGCTCACCTCTGATCAGTTAGGAGCCCTTCCATGAAAGTAGTTGTGACACTGCATTCCTTTAAATCCTGTCATGGCCTTTATCCATATCTAATCACTCATCATGTACGTACAGTGTGATGGTTTTGACTCTAATCTTTCTCTATTGTTCTATAGTCATGCCTTACATCACAACTATGCAAGGTCTAAAACTTTCTCATCATGATACATGATGCATGTGTGTGTCTCATCAAGATGTCACCGTAATGGAAACCAAAACTATCACACTCCTTATGGTAGAACTGGTAGAACTGGATCTCCTCCTGACCTCAAGTAACACTGTCGTCTGAAAAGCCAGCAATCTCTATAATAGCCATGTGACACGCACCCACTCACCTCTGCACCTAAATGGCCCTTTGCTCATGTAAAGTGCGATGGAAGCACTAACTGTACTGATATGACCCAATTGTTGAAATCTTGCATACAGAATTTCACTGTGCCACATTTAATGCCTGCCTTAGCCACCTGGCAGTCTTATGGTTTTCTTCAGAATAGGTAACCTCTTTAACACCTGGCATCCCGATGTTGGGCATGTGTCTAAATGTTTTGAAAATACCAGATCTACAAGCTCTCAGAATGTCATGGTGTAATGTGTTGTGAGCTTGTAGATTGGCATTTTAAAAAAACAATGTATTTCTTTGTGGCTCAGTGGTTAATGCAGAAATACTATAATTGTAAAATGTGTAGCACATGGTGCAGGAGAAGACAAAAACAGAAGGCATTTCATCTGTTCAGAAGGAGCTATTTGCTACCAAGGCAAAGGAGGGCAGAACAGGACGTATTTTGTCAGTAAAGGTTGTCTACGCAGATTGATTTATGTTATGCTTACTTAGATGAGTGATTCACCACATGTACTGAGTCATGCAGATAAAGGTCATAAATCAAGACATTTAGGTGCCTTCGTATTAAACTATTGCGGCTGCATTCAATTAAATGGCATGCCCTTCATTAATCACTCATTATGTTGGCCTACATATCTATTTTATTTCTCAAGTTTCTTTGTTCCAGTGTTCCATGGCATTTTAGGTGCTACTTGTGCGTAAGTAATATGAGTAGGGCTGGACAGGAACCAAATCAAAGAACTAAATAAAACAAACAATACTTCCTAAACCACTAGGGAACGCTGGGGGGTGAATAATACACTCCAGAGAAAGCAATAAAGAACTTACCCTACCTGACTACTCTAGTCTGAACTGGGCAAACACAAAAATACAAAGTATTGGAACCTGCCCTCTGAGGTGTTAACACATTAAAGAAGAAATATAATAGTAGCTACAATACTTGCCCTGGATAACACAGTTAGCACGTTACGTTAAGTAGCAACCTGTACAAAGAGAATGGAATGATGAGGCACATTTGGTATCTCTCTGCTCCGGTGGGCAATAAAGAACTTACCCTACCTGACTACTCCAGTCTGAACTGGGCAAACACAAAAATACAAAGTATTGGAACCTGCCCTCTGAGGTGTTAACACATTAAAGAAGAAATATAATAGTAGCTACAATACTTGCCCTGGATAACACAGTTAGCACGTTACGTTAAGTAGCAACCTGTACAAAGAGAATGGAATGATGAGGCACATTTGGTATCTCTCTGCTCCGGTGGGAGCGCTGCCACTAGCCTACTCTAGACTCATATCACAACTGACAGCGGCCGTGAATGAAGAATCCAGGTCGGCTTTAAAGGGACAGACAGAACGGTGATTGGAGGGGTGCGGAGTGCTGAGCTTGAAGTGAAGAGCTCCCCACCAATCATGAAGACGGAGTCGCACCCAGGATCTGCATAACATCAAAGGGAGGACGAAGACGGGCGCGCGCACACATAACACAACACAGACAACATATCCACTACACTGACACTCTTATCCGTAACAGCAGCACATTGGAATAGACCCTATGACCCATTAGGAGTCCAGCATACATTTAGGCTAGGCCAATGTGTTTTTGATTAAAAAAAATATTATTTTGCATGTCCGTGGCAAAAATGAAATATGAATGAAAATGTCCATCACAAGCTGCCATGGTGATGACCCCTGTTTAGAAGACATTTGTAGTTATATTGTGGTAGAACTGGTAGAACTTGATCTCCTCCTGACTTCAAGTAACACTGTCCTCTGAAAAGCCAGCAATCTCTATAATAGCCATGTGACACGCACCCACTCACCTCTGCACCTAAATGGCCCTTTGCTCATGTAAAGTGCGATAAATTGTTGAAATTTTGCATACGGAATTTCACCGTGCCACATTTAATGCCTGCCTTAGCCACATGGCAGTCTTAAGGTTTTCTTCAGAATAGGTAACCTCTTTAACACCTGGCATCCCGATGTTGGGCATATGTCTAAATGTTTTGAAAATACCAGATCTACAAGCTCTCAGAATGTCATGGTGTAATGTGTTGTGAGCTTGCAGATTGGCATTAAAAAAAAAAAAATGTATTTATTTGTGGCTCAGTGGTTAATGCAGAAATACTATAATTGTAAAGTGTGTAGCACAATGGCATAGACACTATGGCATATTAGGAGTTCATTGTGTATTTCTGGTCAAATGTATCACTTATTTTGTATGTCTGTGGCAAAAATAAAATATTTATGAAAATGTCCATCACAAGCTGGCATGGTGATGACCCCTGTTTAGAAGACATTTGTAGAATCGTCCTCCGGTCTGAATGGGTTAATATACTGTTTTGTTTGGCAATAGATTAGGAGGGAGCTGGTGGTCCGGTATGTGGGTGCATCAGTGGCCGCTAGTGGGACATAGCGAGACCATCAGCTCGGACGAGAAGCTCTGCATTTGTGTACAGTCTGTAGCTGATACAAAAATAACTATTTTTCTTTTTTCTTTGTAATTGCTCCATTTGGCCAAGAAAAGGCACCCATGGTGCAGCAGACACCTGACAGTGTGTGTGTGTGTGTGTGTGTGTGTGTGTGTGTGTGTGTGTGTGTGTGTGTGCGTGCGTGCGTGCGTGCGCGTGCCTGTGTGTTTGACTGTCTCATGACAAAGAGACAGTCGCACACATCTGAAATGGCTGCAGCCACTATAAAGGACTGTACATTGCCAGACATGACCGTCTGGTGGATCTGGTCGCAGAGATCAGAGAAGTACAGGAAACAAACATTTACAAACACAGCACTGTAAAACTAGACTGGTTTGACCACAATGATACACTTGTCAATTCACTGCAAGATATTCCAAATACCCCAGATATTATCATATTAATGAAATTAGAAAAAATGTTACTATCTTTGAAATAGCGTATAATAATCTGTTATTATACGCTACGGCTTGACGGAGGTCAACTGACTACGGCTTGAGGGAGGTGCAATCAACAGTGCAGCGTCTGCTGCACTGTTGATTGCACCTCCCTCAAGCCAATCAAATGGGCAGCTTGATTCAAGCTTCCCATTTGATTTGTATATTGACACTTGTTTTACATCCAAACTTATGAAATATCAGCCTTTAGTGCAGCGGTTCTCAAACTATGGGTCGCGACATCCGGTCTAGGCCACGACTACTGGAAAAAAAAAAATCTCTTTCCGGATTGTAGTGATCCGGTTTTGCGGTGCCGCTTTGTTTTGATTCCCCAATCCCTATTTAAATGGAATAGAATTTCCCTGTGGGATAATACAGACGCTAAATAGTCTCCGGAAAGTACACTCACATTTATATTAAAAAAATAAGCTAAACTACGCCGCATCAAGGATTTTATTAGGACGGACCTATTTTGGGGTGAAGTCTTTCCGGATTGTCGCGATCCGGTCACCTGATGACGCGGATGACGCGCCTGGTGACGTAGGGCTACTTCCGCTCCCGACCGGATCATAGACCCGAAAAGCTTTGCTTCCCAGGCTAGACTTCTACAAAGTCACAGACAGCTCCGCCTCCAACACTGGCTGAGTGAGGCACACAAACTGATTTTAGCTGTTCATACGATTTACTCAGGACTTATGTTCAATATGACCAGGTGGTATGAATACATGGATCATGGGTCCATTTGGTTACATTTGTACCCTCGCGGAGTGAAATTTAGATCGCGGGGGGGAATCGTGAGGGGGGGGGGTGTTGGAATGGGGTCATCAAAAAAAATCCCTCATCATATGGGGTTGTGGTATAAAAAAGTTTGAGAACCCCTGCTTTAGTGGAACGTATTATGGGATATAACTGTCAACTTCTTGTCCTTGTGTTTGGGAGTGTGGGCCACGTTCACAAACCTGTGCTCCTTGGCCTGCAATTGGGAGGATTGCAAAAGACACATGCAAAAAAGTTGGCCAAATACTGTTCTGTCTCAGCTATCAGGGGCAGTCTATCTGGAGAAGACGATGTTTCATATTTCCTTGAGTAGTTAAGGGAAAGATTTTTTTTTTTTAAATCATCTATAACATTTCTGGACAGTATGTCTTCAATTTGTTATATTTTTTCCTCTGTGTGTTAAAGGGGTATTTTGGACCACGGTTTTCTTACGTTTTCTATGACGTTATGATATCTTAGTATGAATGGTACAGTAGAACAATTTCACAACTCCATCCTGGGTCCACCACAGCTTAAAACGTGCGCCTTATAGGCCTTGCGTTAGATCGCGTATTTTAATAGCTTTTTTTTGGGGGGGGGGGGGTGAGATGATGGGATGGAGTTATGACATTTTCCTACTGTACCAATCATCCTAAGATATCATAACGTCATAGAAAAGGTAAGAAACCCGTGGTCCAAAATTCCCCTTTAATAAGCATGTGCAGCAGTTGTACTATCTGCTTTGACCGTAATGTATCTTCTTCTGATCAGTGTTTGGATCTATCATGTATTGCACTTTTTGTGCAGATCCAAATAAAATAATTCAAATGTCTGTCTGTCTGTCTGTCTGTCTGTCTGTCTGTCTGTCTGTCTGTCTGTCTGTCTGCCTATTTATAAAACGGATACAACTAGTACACTACACACTTATAGATCACAGAGCTCAGGCTGTGGTGTTTAAACATTATTGATTAAATGATACCAGATTATTGCATGTGCAAATAAAAAGAAAGGTTAGAAATGGTTTTATTTCCACACAGTTAATACGTATTATTGGTTAATTGTCTTTTCCCACAACATACTGTCCTTCTACCTGGATGTTTGTGTTTTCAGAATTGAAGCCCTAATCATTGTCGCCCTCTGATGGAGAGAGGAGGAAATACAGTATGCGTCTGTCCCAAATCATCTTGTAAATACATGTAGGCTAACAGCAGCATAATGGTGACTTAATAAACCTTTTTCACAGATGTCTTTTAAACAAAATGCTAACTGTCTAGCTAAGGCTAATGGTAATTCCTGAGGGCAGTTTGCATTTTGCGACTATAAAACCTGACTTGATAAATATCAATCAGGTTTAATCCAGGTTGAATCGTATTGCACAGGGATTAACATGACTCTAAAGGAGTTAAGGCCTTTGCAGACAGGGTACGATTTAACCAGCAGTTAGACGCACGAATCGAACTGGGTTCGATTGAAGAAAAAAAACGCACCGCCGCAGCCAAATTCGGAGCCAATGTGCATGAGGTCATAGAGAACCATGTGTTCTACTAAAGAAATATATTTTCCGTTTTTCGGTGCGAAAAATCGCACCCTGTCTGCAAAGGCCTTTAGAGTGGGTGTCTTACTTGCACTTTTTAACCAATTTTTTATATTATTTCTATTTTATTTTATTTTATTTTAGTGGTTCTCAAAGTGGGGTCCAGGGACCCTCTGGGTTCCTTGAGGAGGTTCCAAATGGACCCTTACAGGTCTGTACAGTAACTCTTGTACAAATGGAACCAAATGGACTCTTATGGTTCCATTTTAGACACTCTCAGAGTTATGGGGGTCCTCGAAAGAAAAGAAAAGGGAAAAAAAGGTTTGAGAACCACTTTTTTATGAGTGAGTGACAAATAAACCATCTTGATTCTTGATTCTCACCACTGATCACATCAGTTCAGAGCAGAGGTCATCAAATGTCCGTACACGGACAAACGTGTCCGTGGCAAGACATGTCTATGTCCGTGGCACTTTTTTTATTTTGAAAAATAATTCAAAATATTGTCTATATATTTTCTTCATTATAATGTAAAAACATATAAAAATTAGTTTGAATAACTTTGGTGACTCGTAAAGTAACATGCTCATTAATATGTGCAGGAGATTTGTATTGCAGACAATTTGGTGTAGTCAGACAATGACATAATTAATGTCAACGGCATGCGAGGGACCACAGTGAAAAAATGGTGCAGGAGAAGACAAAAACAGAAGGCATTTCATCTGTTCAGAAGGAGCTATTTGCTACCAAGGCAAAGGAGAGCAGAACTGGATTTATTTAGTCAGTAAAGATTTATGTTATGCTTACTTAGATGAGTGACTCACCACATGTACTGAGTCATGCTGATAAAGGTCATAAATCATGACAGTTAGGTGCCTTCGTATTAAACTATTGCGACTGCATTCAATTAAATGGCATGCCCTTCATTAATCACTCATCATGTTGGCCTACATATCTTTTTGTCTCCGCCAGGCCGAAAGGCATGGCGAGAGAGTATGTTTTCGCCCCTGTCCGTCCGTCCGTCCGTGTGTCCGTGTGTCCGTCCTGTCTGTGTGTTACCACCAAATCTCAGGCACCGTTGGCCCGGTCGCTGCGAAACTGTGCACACACACTCCCTGGATGCCAATTCAGAACCTCTGCCTCAAATTTTTCACATAGGCCTGTCATAGCGCCACCAGGAGGCCGATTTGTGCAAAACCCATTTTTCCCCATTACTCCTACAGTTTTTAACCAAACCTGCAAATCGGTACACAGTATCTCTATAGTCATGTGATCAACCCTGATCTGTCCGATTTCCCATATTCCATCCTCATTGGCTAAGGTTACCATCCAAAGTTTGCAGGATTGGTCCGTTTTGAACAAACTGCCTCAAATCATGAACGCAGCTTGCCATTTCCATAAAATTGCACACGCACATTCCCACTAGGCCGAGGAAGAAATGGCACTTAAAACTTTTCACATCAGCCTCATGGTGGCGCTATAACAGGCCGATTTGCATTTTTAACTATAACTGCACCGATCTGCGTGAAACTTTGCACGCCTACTCCCTAGAGGCCAAGGAAAAACATCTGCACTGCATTTTTCACATCTGCTTTTTACAGCGCCACCAGGAGGCCCACTTATGTCAAATACATTTTTGGATATTAATCCTTCAGATTTTATCCAAACATCACGCACATCGGTACAATGTATCTCTATAGTCATGTGATCAAGACGCATCTGTCAGATATTTCATATTCCATCCTGATTGGCTAAGGTTGACTTCCAAAGTTTGCAGGATTGGTCCGTTTTGAACAAAATGTCTGAAATCATGAACGTGGCGTGCGATTTCCGTGAAAATTTGCACGCACATTCCCAGTAGGCCGAGGAAGAAATGCCACCCTTTTCACATTGGCCTATTATAGCGCCACCAGGAGGCCACAATAACTTACCTGACCTGGCGGAGACCTGTGCTCCGAGGAGCACTTTTTCTAGTTTATTTCTCAAGTTTCTTTGTTCCAGTGTTCCATGGCATTTTATCCTTGGCGTTTCTGTGAGAAGCATTTAACATGAATTATTACGTCTAATAAATCAAATCAATTAGCTTGTCGTATGTGTCTTTTTTCTATTGTTACATTTGCATGCCTTGGACTTTCCCATCAACAGCAGAATACCTGATCACCTTAATGGAATCCACAACTAGCTACCGTACCTTGCCAGACCAAACCAATGGTTTAGCTGGTAGAACTTGATTTGATCTCCTTCTGTACTCAAGTAACACTGTCCTTTGAAAAGGCAGCAATCTCTATAATAGCCATATGAAGTATAATACGAACCCACTCACCTTTGCATCTAAGTGGTAGCCTGGCTCCACCCCCTGAATCGCTAGCCTCGCATTCAGGGTCTGGTGACGCTGTCGAAGGCGGGTGTTTCTCGGTTGAAAACTGTACGACGAATCGGGATCGGGATAATCCAGTATGAACCAATCGCCAATGAGTCCAACTTTGGCCACGCCCCCATCTCAGAAAACGGCTGCACTGAGAGGGCTTTCAGACTGAATAATGGAGTGAAACGAAATGAAAAGAGTGTCAGGCTATCTAAGTGGTCCTTTTGCGATGGAAGTAGTACAGTACAGACACTGTACTTTTTGGTGGTTAAGTGGCTCAGTAGTTAATGCAGACATACTATTGTTTTAAAATTTGCACATTGGAATAGACCCTATGACCCATTAGGAGTCCAGTGTACATTTAGGGCTAGGCCAATGTGTTTTTGATCAAAGATATTATTTTGCATGTCCGTGGCAAAAATGAAATATTAATGAAAATGTCCATCATGAGTTGCCATGGTGATGACCCCTGGTTCAGAGGTATCCCACTCACAGGGGATGTGATACCTGCACAGCCACAGTGTTTTAATACATTATATTTCTTTACAAACCAAAAATGGTCATAGAACATGCACACTATCTGCTGGGAGCGAGCCCGTCAGTGTACAAGCATTCTGTTGAGTACGAGTGTGTTGTGTGTTGTCTGTGGGAGGGTCAGCTACACAGAATTTGTCCGTATGGTGTGATGAAATCACTTTCTCACACACGCACACACGCACACACACATTCCTTGTAAACAGTGTTATTTTTTTGATGACGAAAACTAAATAAAAACTAAGCTACTATGATTCAATACATTGACAATTTCGTCAACAATTAAAAACTAGACAAAAATGGAGGGACTAGTTGTTCTGCCCTCAGTTTGAGTTCATGTTTTTAGTTAATGTTAGAATCTCTGTATACATTGCTTGCTTGTAGTAAAACATTTTCTTGACCACTTTATTCCATCTACACAAAATCTCTTCGCGGGAGAATAGCAGATTTACAAGCTCTCAACGTGTTGCGTTGTGACACATCGTGACATTGTAGATCTTCTATTTTTACTGTGCTCCTTGTATAATATTCACAACCCACACGAGTTCGGGTCCCTGTTTTATTTTCGTCAATTGGGTCCGGCTTGGTTCAGATTTTATCACCTCGGAACTCCGGTTCTGTTTATCATAACATCCGAGCGACACCCGTACTCAGCGTGGTTAGGAGGGGGTCATGCCTATGTTCCCTCAGCCCTACAGTATGTTCCCTCAGCCCTATGTTCCCCCAACCCTCTGTTCCCTCATCCAAAATTAGACCCTATGTTCCATCAACCCTCTGTTCCCTCATCCCAAATTAGACCCTATGTTCCCTCATCCCAAATTAGACCCTATGTTCCATCAACCCTCTGTTCCCTCATCCCAAATTAGACCCTATGTTCCCTCATCCCAAATTAGACCCTATGTTCCCTCATCCCAAATTAGACAAATTAAACTGACATGATGCTGACATGATGCTGACCATGATGCTGACCATGATACTGACATGATGCTGACCATGATACTGACATGATACTGACCATGATACTGACCATGATACTGACATGATGATGACCATGATACTGACATGATACTGACATGATGCTGACCATGATACTGACATGATGCTGACCATGATAGATGATACTGACATGATACTGACCATGATACTGACCATGATACTGACATGATACCGACATGATACTGACATGATACTGACCATGATACTGACATGATACTGACCATGATACTGACATGATGCTGACCATGATACTGACATGATACTGACATGATACTGACATGATACTGACCATGATACTGCCATGATGCTGACCATGATACTGACCATGATACTGACATGATACAGACATGATACTGACCATGATACTGCCATGATGCTGACCATGATACTGATCATGATACTGACATGATACTGACATGATACTGACATGATACTGACCATGATACTGCCATGATGCTGACCATGATACTGACATGATACTGACATGATACTGACCATGATACTGACATGATACTGACCATGATACTGACCATGATACTGACATGATGCTGACCATGATACTGACCATGATACTGACATGATGCTGACCATGATCCATGAAAAGATGTTTTTTTTTCTTTTTTTTTTTTTTCAAACCTATTGGACATTCTACATAATAAGTACTTTTACTTTTGGTAGGCCTACTTTAAGTATAATTTGATGCCAATACTTTTATCATTTTAAATAGGATTTTTTAGGTGTTTCCAAAATGTTATGGCTCTTTTTTCAATGTTGATGATTAGGAGGGGGCCCCATGAGATGACATGATGATGACCATGATACTGACATGATACTGACATGATGCTGACCATGATACTGACATGATGCTGACCATGATAGATGATACTGACATGATACTGACCATGATACTGACCATGATACTGACATGATACCGACATGATACTGACATGATACTGACCATGATACTGACATGATACTGACCATGATACTGACATGATGCTGACCATGATACTGACATGATACTGACATGATACTGACATGATACTGACCATGATACTGCCATGATGCTGACCATGATACTGACCATGATACTGACATGATACAGACATGATACTGACCATGATACTGCCATGATGCTGACCATGATACTGATCATGATACTGACATGATACTGACATGATACTGACATGATACTGACCATGATACTGCCATGATGCTGACCATGATACTGACATGATACTGACATGATACTGACCATGATACTGACATGATACTGACCATGATACTGACCATGATACTGACATGATGCTGACCATGATACTGACCATGATACTGACATGATGCTGACCATGATCCATGAAAAGATGTTTTTTTTTCTTTTTTTTTTTTTTCAAACCTATTGGACATTCTACATAATAAGTACTTTTACTTTTGGTAGGCCTACTTTAAGTATAATTTGATGCCAATACTTTTATCATTTTAAATAGGATTTTTAGGTGTTTCCAAAATGTTATGGCTCTTTTTTCAATGTTGATGATTAGGAGGGGGCCCCATGAGATCTCCTCAAATTATTATTTAAAAAATATATATAAATAAACAGCTTTCCAATCCGTTCGAGGCCCTTAAAAACATACAACATGGACCCCCAAACAGTCAGGAGGGGGCCCCATGAGATCTCCTCAAATTATTATTTAAAAAATATATATAAATAAACAGCTTTCCAATCCATTCGAGGCCCTTAAAAAACATACAACATGGGCCCCTAAACAGTCAGGAGGGGGCCCCATGACTGACCCCATTTTAAAAAAATGCCACGACAACACCGCTTCACCAGGGCCCCCTACTTTTGAAAGTTTGAAACTCTCTCTAATTCAATTCAAAGGAGCCTTATTGGCATGAGAGAACATATTATAGTTTTGCGATAATATCCCACAACTTCCTCTGGTGACCTAGCAAGCTTCTTTAGCGCAGGGGTTTGTTGGCTGGATCGGTAAACCGTTGGTTATGAGTTTAATTCCAGCTCAAAGCGCTGCAGTTCTCAGCCACAACAGTATTATGTTTACATTATCAAAGCAAAAGTGGAACAAAACAATCAAAACAAAACACACACACACACACACACACACACACACACACACACACACACACACACGCACAAATGTATTTAGTGTGTGAGAGGATTGGTTAGCTTGTTATAAACTTTTGAAAGTTTGAATCCCTCTCTCTCTTTATATCTCTAAATATAATTAAGTGGCCTCCCTCTCTCAATTCAATTCAGGTGGTTATAAAATGTAACTGCTCTATATAGGTGGTATTCTGCCTAATTCACCAAACCAAACCTAAAGCCACCTGTTAACTTCTGGTTTTAGCATCAAAAACATGAAATTGTAGCTAATTACTAACAGACCATATTTGGGCGATCTATAGCTTAAATCTGAGAACAATAGACACACATTAGCCACTGAAACTGCAGAAAGTCACACACATCAGCCATAGAAACTGCAGATGGCACACATTACATGATGTTGGCTTTGACATGGTAATGTGTGTTTCACTTAAAATTGTTTGTTTTTAATGACAATAATTAAAGTAGCTATTCTCCATAATAACATATTTAAGTGCTATACTGCAGTTATAGCAGTGACTGGGACAACAGACTGAAAAACAATGCTTTATAACTGAATGCCACCATTGGAGAGAAAGAGAGTGAGACTGTCTGTCTGTCTGTGTGTCTGTCTGTGGACACACACACATACATGTATTGTGTGTGAGAGGAAAGTTTGAAACTCTCTCTTTCTAATTCAAATCAAATGAGCCTTATTGGCATGAGAGAAAATATTGTAGTGTTAGCATATCATGGCACAACTTCCTCCATTGAGGAAAGCAGTTTCTTTGGTGCAGGGGGTTGTTAACTGGACTGGTGGACCGTTGGTCAAGAGTTTAATTCCTGCTTGGGGTACTGCAGTTCTCAGGCTCAGCCTCAATAGCATTATGTTTACATTGTCAAAGCAAAAGTGGAACAAAACAAACAAAACAATGACTGTACAAATAAATGTTAACTTTGTGGATGGTTTTAGCATGTAGCTAATTACAATGTGAAAATATTTGGTCTCTCAAGTGATCTGTATCTGAAATCTGAGAACAGCCACACATTAGCCACAGAAACCACCACACATGTTGGCTTTGACATGGTAATGTGTGTTTCACTTCAATGGTTTGTTTTTAATGCCAATAATGAAAATAGCTATTCTTCTTCATAATAAAATTTTTAAGTGCTATACTGTAGTTATAGCAGTGACTGAGACAACAGACTGAAAAACAATGCTTTATAACTGAATACCCAATGCCACCATTGGATAGAAAGAAAGAGAGTGAGACAGCAATAATATGTGATATTATTTGATTTAATAACAATTCACTATGAATATAACTTGTACTGAAGTAGTGAGATTGGAATAGAATTATCAGACAGACAGACAGACTGTCTGTCTGTCTGTCTTGGTGTACATTTTTGAAAATCTCTCTGTCTTTGACCTCCCTCTCTTAAGTTAATTCTGTGGTAGCCATAGCTGAGTGGTTAGTGAGCCTACCTAGAGAGCCAAAATCCCTGGTAGTGTCAGGTACGATTCCAGGCCAGGCCAACAATGTTTTTATGTGTGTCCCTGAGCAAGACTCCTAATTGCTCCATAATGTTTAAAATCCTAAATTTCCCAAACAAATTTGGGATATATACTTTATAGCTCGATCTGCTATTTATATTACTTTCTTTATTTAAATAAAATTATTTTGAAAAAAGTTGAGTTTGTTTTAAATTCATTTTAAATTTTTTGTCAACATTTTTTTCATCTTTTGAAATAATTAAAAACTAAAATGTAGGAAACAAAAAATAAAGGGGTATTTTACTCACAACCCTTAAAAATTGGTCCGCGACCCACATATGGGTCCCGACCCAGGGGCTTCATACTGGGGTTTGCCTAGGGCCTCCTGATCCCAAAGCACGGCCCTGTACTGACCATGATGCTGACATTGATGCTGACCATGATACTGACCAGGATACTAACCATGATACTGACATGATACTGACCAGGATACTGACATGATGCTAACCATGATACTGACCATGATACTGACATGATACTGACCATGATACTGACCTTGCTATTGACATAATACTGACCATGATATTGACATGATACTGACATGATACTGACCTTGCTATTGAGAGAGAGAGAGAGAGAGAGAGAGAGAGAGAGAGAGAGAGAGAGAGGATCACGACTCCACATTACACTAAAGTTGCCTTTATGCAAACACAGGCTTTGTGTTCCGTCAATGTCAGATAAACTGTGATTGCCAAATCATTATTTTATAACTAACGAAAACGTTAGTGGTTATGACAAGATATTGAGTTATTATAATGACTTACAATGTCATACAATGTTGAGACCATTTAGAACTAGAAAATGTGTTCAGAAAAGCACATCCGTAAAGAATGCAGCCTGTTCACAAAATGTTGCAGTGCCATGCCCACCACCATATACCCTATTGGCCCAACTGAATTTGGTCAACTTCAACTTAATTGTCTCCGCCAGGCCGAAAGGCATGGCGAGAGAGTATGTTTTTCCCCCTGTCCGTCCGTCCGTCCATCCGTCCGTGTGTCCGTGTGTGTGTGTCCGTCCTTCTGTCTGCGACCAGCTAATCTCCGCCACCATTGGCCCGGTCGCTGTGAAACTGCGCACACACACTCCCTGGATGCCACAGCAGAACCTCTGCCCCACATTTTTCAGATCAGCCTGTCATAGCGCCACCATGAGGCCGACTTTTGCAAAACACAATTTTTGCTATTACTCCTACAGATTTTTTCCAAAAAACACGCAAATCGGTACACAGTATCTCTATAGCCACGTGATCAACACGGATCTGTCTGATTTTCCATATTCCATCATGATTGGCTAAAATTGGCTTCCAAAGTTGCAGGATTGGTTCATTTTGAACAAAATGCCTCAAATCATGAACGCATCATGCGATTTCCATGAAATTTTTTGAAAACCTTCACATCAGCCTCATGGTGGCGCTATAACAGGCCAATTAACGTTTTTAGCTATAACTGCACCGATCTGTGTGAAACTTTGCATGCACACTCCCTAGAGGCCAAGGAAAAACCTTTGCCCTGCATTTTTCACCTTTTAGAGCGCCACCAGGAGGCTGAGTTTTGTAAAACAATTTTTTTGCTCTTGCTCCTTCAGATTCTGTCCAAAAATCACACAAATCGGTACACAGTGTCTCTATAGTCATGTGATCAAGATGGATTTGTCCGATATTTCATATTCCATCCTACTTGGCTAACATTGGCTTCCAAATTTTGCAGGATAGGTCCCTTTTGAACAAAATTCCTCAAATCATGAACGCAGTGTGCGATTTCCGTGAAATTTTGCACGCACATTCCCACTAGGCCGAGGAAGAAATGCCACCCTTTTCACATTGGCCTGTTATAGCGCCATCAGCAGGTCTAATTTAGCAAACCACATTTTTGGAGCAAAATGCCTCAAATCATGAATGCAGTGTCCGATTGTCGTGCAAGGCCTAAGAAGAAATGGCACCCTTTTCACATTGGCCTATTATAGCGCCACCAGGAGGCCACAATAACCTACCTGACCTGGTGGAGACTTGTGCTCCGAGGAGCACTTTTTCTAGTTAAGCTAATCAGTTGTTCCTTGCCCCGTGACCATTTCTGGACAAGTTTTTTGTGGTGCTGTGTGAATTTGTTCAGAAGAAATTTGTCCAGAAAAAATAATATATTTGAAGGTATATGGAGATGCTATAATTCTCCATGTTCACCCATGGTACATCGGAATCATTATCAAACCATCTTAGCAACGGCCTGAGCATAAAAGAGAAATAACACCATTCAAAATTAGGAACCGATAACCCTCCTGCCTTCCTACTTTTTTGGGAGTGTGGAATTACTAATTTGTGGATGCTGTTCACGCCATATACATTTGAACACCAACCCCTGTAACTTCTTTCAAAATCCTGGAGGTGGTGGCAAACAAAAAAGAAGTATTTTGATGCAAATACCTTTGGACTTTGGCTTAAAGGAGAATTTTGGACTAAGTTTTTCTTACCTTTTCGATGATGTTATGATATCTTAGGATGAATGGTACAGTAGAAAAATGTCATAACTCCATCCTGGGTCCGCCACAGCTTAAAATGTGCGTTTTTTTTTTTTGAGATCTGACGTTCATAGTGACAGAACACTGTCCAAAAAAATAATTTAATTTTTTTTTTTTTTAAAGTTCGATTATTATTATAATTATAAATGTTTTGGTTACAAAAAAGCTATTAAAATATGCGATCTAGCGCAAGGCCTATCCGCGCACGTTTTAAGCTGTGGCGGACCCGGGATGGAGTTATGAAATTTTTCTACAGTACCATTCATCCTAAGATATCATAACATCATAGAAAAGGTAAGAAAAACTTAGTCCAAAATTCTCCTTTAAGTAACATTTTTTTATATAGGATCTTTACCTGTGACATTGTAGTATTGATACTTTTACTTAAAGGGCAAGATCACTTTGGTAGAGGTTTGGGTTGTGTATTTACCTTGCCATGGTGTAACTCCAAAGGTGGACAACAAATCAAAAATAATTGCTCCATTGATTAGAAATTGATAATTCAAAATATGCTCCTCATTGACTTACATTGTACGGTGAAACAGCTCTCAAAGTAAACTAACACAAACAAAGCTGATTCAGAGAATATAGAAAATTTCAACTTCCTGTTGATTTTACTATTTGAAGATCCGGATCCGGATCCGCGGATCCAGTCCGGGTTTTCTTCTAAATAAAAATAGCAAAATCAACAGGAAGCTAACATTTTTATTTAAATAAAAAACAGTACTGGGTTTGGTGATGTTCTATATTGTCTGAATCAACTTTGTTTCCGTCCATTTACGTGCTAAAAGAGTGACTTTGAGAGCTGTTTCAGCGTACAATGTAAGTCAATGAGGAGCATATTTTGAATTATCAATTTCTAATCAATGGAGCAATTATTTTTGATTTCTTGTCCACCTTTGGAGTTACAAAATGGCAACACAATCCAAACCTCTAACATAGTGGTCTTGCCCTTTAAAGTTGTACAATGCAGAATCACAAATAACGATTTTTAGCAACCTCTGCTGGTCACTACCGTCACTGCATACAATTTCCGTAGTCCTCGATTACCCAGAATTCCATTCGTTTTCACCGGAAGCCGGAAGCGTTTCAAAAAGCGATCTTTTAATTGTTTTATACTATCTACGGATCGTTTCTCTTAGCCAGTGGAGCATTAGTTACCATGAGCTGTGCTTTCTTTTTCTGTTCTTTTTCGATCTTCCAATCCTACATTCTTTAAAATCAGCGTGAGGTTCCTTTTTGTTATTAGCGCGGTAGTTCCTGGCCAAACAGGAAACCGTTGCGGTGTTCCACGTCATGACGTTGGCCAGGAACGTCATTTTCCCGGGAAAGTCCCCCCCGTCCACGTTCAATAGAAAATATATAAATAAAAGTGGGTGTTGTGAAACTTTTGCCACTCACAAAAGATATACAATTTAACTTTAGTTTTGTTGAAAACGTTACCTAGTATGCCTTTAAGTAAAAAGAAGTTCTTCCACCACTGAAGCCATAATTACCTGGAGTGTAGTCACCTGCGAGCAACACCTGAGCCTGGTTGGGTTAACGAGCTCTGAGAGACTATAAGTACTCCTTCAGTTTGTCAGTAAGCCATTGTTGCTCCTTGAATTTGTGTGTCAGGTTACTTGTTAGTCATGTTCAATGTGAGCTGTGTTCTTCTAGAGCATAGGTCTTCAACTCCTAAGGACTCCTCAGAGTTACTGCAGATCCTTTTGTTGAAAGTTAAAAAAATACAAAATTACATTAACCACTCGAGCCCTACCATTATTAGCCAGAAATAGCTGATCTACAATCTCACAACGTGTCACTCTGTGACTCATAGGGAACTTTTAGATCGGTTACTTTCAGTGAAGTGGTTAAATGTCTGAAAATACACATGTACATAAATCCAATATATTAATAGAAAATATGTGTAAACAAACAATAAAACAATAAACACTGATAGTGCTGTCAAGCAAATCTATGAAGCTACCTATGAAAAGGTTTAATCTTTAACACAAGTTTATTGTCCTTGGCCTGGAAAAGTTGTTTTGTGAGTAGTACTTGTGTTTGAGTCTGACATATTCTTAGTACTTAAAATCACATTAATTTTAACACATCATGTGAAGAGAGGTGTTGTGTTTTGGTCACCTGGTTGAATCCATACATTATTTGGTCAGTAGTAGCTCCAAAGAGGTCAAAGGAACAGGAGCCAACTATATTATAGAGCTCTCTTTAGCCAAGACAGTTGGTTTGCGCAGTAAATAAACCTAAACAAAATAACTGATCACAGAAAATAAGGCAACAGAGCTTCTTTTAACAAAGCAAAAAACTACAATATAAGCAGCCCAACTGCCTTAGGCTACCTCTATTGCTACAGTAGATACCGCCACACTAGCAATCAGAAACACCACGTTATCCACACTCTTTCACTGATCCTATTGTAAGGGATATAAGCAATATTATATATGTTATATTAGCCTATATATTTTTTAATTGTATTTACTTATAATACAAAGAAATGAGATTGTTTAAACAGGCTGTGTGGCCGGGCACTAAGGCTCTAATGTAGCCTGACAGCACATTGCGTGTTTGAGTCCCGTTCCCGACGATCTTTGCTGCATGTCTCTCCCCATCTCTCTCTCCGTGTGTCCAGTCCATCTCCACTACCCCAAAAATATTGTTTGGTCCTGTTTGTTTCTCCTTTCTTAATAAAGATGGTCCTTATATTCTAGGGTCGGCGATACAAAATATAATAGCAAGGATGGGCTGGCCCAAAGCAAAAATGGGGAGTCTGGTGAGCCAAGCACTATGTGACCGTCGCATAAACTACCAAAACAAAGAGCAAATCTAAATCTCAAGCCCAACATAACTGAAACAAAGAAAGACAACTAAACTAAGGCCGCGGCATAAAAGTGTTCTGCGCTGCGTGTGTACTCACCCAATAATTAATTCCTAAGACTTGGAGTCAGATATTGTCCTCTACTTTAATATCCATTTGAAAGTTGTACCAGAAAACGTGTTAAGTGTTTAGTAAAATATCTCCACTTTTCCGTGAGCTTCACACGGACGACTTTCTGTCTGGGCAAGGTGCCCGAAATCAGTGCAGGACTGAATATATCAAAACTCCCTTCAGGAAGCACAAATGTATGGGGCACACAATTGGCAGGTGATGTGATTAATTACCCCGCGCCAATCGCAACGCACCTGTCAATTGTGTGCCTCATACGTTTCCCAAACATCTACTGTTTCCAAAGGAAGTTTTCATATGTTCAGTCAGGCAGTCATTTCAGGTCCGGCCTTGTCGCTGGCAGAGAATGTTGTCCGTGTGAATTTTGTGGAAAAGTGGAAATATTTTACTATACAGTAAGTTGTATCAGAGTATCAATTTCTGTGTTAGGCTGCTCTAGATATCTATTTATCTATCTATTTCATGCAACAGTACAGTACCTTATGTTAATCAATGCATTCTCATCGTCATAGTGAATTCAATAAACTAGCCTATATATTTTTTGTCAAGCAAAATTAATCTTCACCTTTTAAAGTTACAATATTTATTATGTTTTGATTTAAATTGTAAAAACATTTGTATTATTGATAATCACATGTAAGAAAGACATGTTTTAAAGTAGACATTCTTACTTATTGGTGAAACCATCAGAAACATGTTTTCAGTCCATAAAGCAGTGCCCTTATGCATTTGACATTGCTTAATTCAGAGAAGTGGACACTGTCATGCAAAAACAGTCTTGCATCATTGTATGGGATCTCTTTGTGCATAATAACGGCACCACCCAGTTGTTCAACACATTTTGTAATCTCCTGATTTATCAAGACACAGGCTTTGTTGAGTTTCCCAGGTGTTCTGGCACCTCTCTACTGCTGTCTTTCAGCTATACAAGAGAACACCATTTTGGCATTTGTGCAAGTTGAATGCAGCCCAGACAAATCCTGCTTCATTTTTGGGAGAAGTTTGTAACGTGGTGTCGTTGCAAGATCATTGGCCCCGATTCATAAAGGGATTTACGACCATATTTTGTACGTAACGGCATTTAGGACAAATCCTACACCAGCAGTCGGATTCATAAACGTTTTTTGGTCTGCGTTTTGTGCGTCAGGTGCGCACGTTCTCAGGTCAGCCCCGAGGCTGTCTTACCAGGGCTGAAATGTGCGTATGTCTTTAGAATGCTTTATTCTTCATGTCAAAATCAATTACAACAGTGGCAAACCTCAAATAAAATATGTATGTGGCCAACTTGTGTCACCACATTTTTTAAAAGACAAAATATGAATTAAACATTTCTTTTTTTACATTAAAATAACATAAAATAGGCAGAGGCCTAATCATGACCAGCTTGTTCAAAGTGATTAATATAAAGGACTTGGGGCGGCTCTCAGACTGGGCACTATGGCAGATTTGATACTGTTAGAGCATTTGGCCAACCAAGCCATGAGAAGAGGACGGCGCGCCTTCAAGGACCGCGTGAACATGTTTGAGGAGAGTGACGAGTGGCTCCAGTGCCGCTTTCGTCTACCTAGGCACAGTCTGATGGAGCTCTGTGATACCCTGGAGCCATATTTGACCAGAGCAACAAACAGGTTAAAATTAAACATTTTTGAAATGTAATGTCTAGGTTTTTAATTCGATTGTTGTGGCCTATTTATGGCATGCAGCAGTTTCAGATATGTTTCAAATGTAAAGTGCACATATCAAATTGATGCCTATTATTAATTAGTATTATTATATTATAACAGGAATCATGCCATCCCTGCACATGTGCAAGTTCTGAGCAGCCTGGGGTTCCTCGCCACCGGGTCATTCCAGCGGCTGGTAGGCGACAGATCCGGAATATCTCAGGCGTCCCTGAGCCGCACGCTCCCGAACGTGCTGGATGGCATCATCCTTCTGGCACCGCGATACATCCAGTTCTCCTACACAGCTCAACAACAGCAACCAATCAAACAAAATTTCTTCCACATCGCCGGCTTCCCCAACACCATTGGAGCAATAGACTGCACTCATGTGCGCATCAAAGCGCCATCTCCAGACCCATACCCATATTTTAATCGCAAAGGATATCATTCCATCAACATCCAGCTCATATGTGATGCTGACATGAACATACTGAATGCAGTTACCCGTTGGGGGGGTGGGAGCCACGACTCCTTTATTTTACAAAACAGCAGTGTGGGCATGCGTCTTGAACAGGGGGCTGCTGGAGACGCATGGCTCATTGGTGAGTGTTTATCCAATTGCTTATTTTGTGCCTTTTCCTCTCACTTGGCTACATGCAAATTCGATTCACCGGATCGCATGGCTAACCATTATCCGATCTCTACCATCTACCTATATCTACCTATATAAAGGAGAAAGCTACTTCCGCCGCTGACGCCACACCCACTCCATGCATTTGGACCTCTCGCCGCTGACGCCATACCCACAGCATTGATTTCGACTAAACACAACAACTACATATGTAATGTCACCACAACACTAGCCACAACACTAGCCACAACGTGCGCGCTGAATTTACGGGTGGCGTAGGGTACTTCTCATTGCTCACTACACATTTTCCACCTCGCAACATAATTCATTCTACTCACCACATTACAACCACACCGGACGGGGAAACACCTTCGCACCGTTTACCTTCAGCACAACCGAACGCTGACGGCCACAGCCGAAACAACACGAAGCGGCGGCCATTGAAATCAGCCGGCTTCGCTCGCAAAAGTATGTAAGGGATAATGCATGGGGACGTAGTCATTTTTCACATTTAAAGCCCTTCAGGGCGATTAACCACCATTATCCCGCTTATTACACGGCTACTTAATAAATACATCAATAAATTTACCCAATAGTAACAACAAAACCAAGTATTTCCTTGCTTACAGCAATGAAAGTATTCCATAAGTATTGGGCTGGGCGGACAAGTTTGCCTCGGAAAACAAATGACACAATGAAAAAAATATCGCCCCTAAACACAGTCGCCCCGGGCCAAATCCGCCGGTATTACAGGCAAATTCGCCAGTATATAGACTGGGGGGCGACTATGTTTTGGGGCGATTTTTTTCCATTTCCTCATTTGTTTTCCGCGGCGCAGATGAACAAGAAAGTGCAGTGGATCAAATAGAATCACTTTTCGGTCATTGCATCGTCTATTTCTCACTTCAAATGTTTTCCAAAACATTCTTGAGAGCAACGTTTAGTTGTAAATGACATTGGTTGTTTGTTTACATGGCTGTCATGTTGGATAAAGCATAAAACCAAACAGCGCGTCTCTCTGCATCGCCACAACAACAACAGAAGCACGTCCTTCGCTTCACCCCCCCCCCCTCCCCTCCTCTTGCTTACCTTTCTGTTCGAACCACGCCGTTGCTTTCACTTTATCACACCACACTCACGCTAATATGTCCGTCATTCACGTGCCATGTACCCTACGATCTACACCAGACTTTTCAAAGCGCGCGTATGCGTGGCGCGTACAGCGCGTTTGTTTAGATCCAATTGATATCAATGATAGCGGCTACACCAGCCGCGCGGATACGCGAGTCCCGCATACGCAGCCTTTAAAATAGGACTGGATCTAAAAGTGCGTGTGAGCGTATATGCGCGTGTGTGCAAAAAAAAAGTCTGGTGTGTTTCCACAGTTCACTGTGTCTGTGTGTGTGTGTGTGTGTGTGTGTGTGTGTGTGTGTGTGTGTGTGTAAGCACCGCAGGTTAAATCTCCGCACAGACATCCTTCCACTATGATCGTCACCCAGCCAGCAACAACAACAAAACAATCTTATGGCCTACCTTTCTTTGAGGTCAACTGTGAAGAATAACATTGCAAAAATAGTTCCAATCCAGTGCGTAACACACAAACAAAAACACCTAATTTTGAGTCACGAGCGTGTGAAGAAAAAGTCGAGGATGTGTGTGCGTCTGTGCGACGTGTGTGTGTGTGTGTGTGTGTGTGTGTGTTGTTGTCACGTGACCACTACTAGCCAACCAACAGCCTGGACTACATTCAGTGTTGCCAGATTGTGCGCGAGAAACAAGCCACCATCCATGTTTATGCAACAACAGACAACAACGGCGACACGACCGAACGTGTGCGGTGTGGGGGGGGGGGGGGGGGAGAGACGACGTAGGCCTAATAATAGAGCCCCGTGCGCGGCTAGCGGGCCGGCCGCCCCGGACCTCTAGTAGGTGATAAAGGCTATGCTGTGGCTCCCTGGCTCATGACCCCCCTTTACACCCCCCAGACCCAACAGGAGCGGGCTTACAATGACAGCCATGTGGCCACACGCTCCGTTGTGGAGCGCACCATCGGTGTGCTGAAAGGCCGCTGGCTGTGCCTCGACATAGCAGGAGGAAAGCTCCTTTACAAGCCCGAAAAGGTATGAAATACAAATGTATAGCATAACCTCCACATTACACCAAGACCTGAAAAACAATAGTGATGTTGATAATATTGATGATCGGCGTGATGATGATGATGATGATGATATTGATGATTGGGCAGATGATGATGATGATGATGAGATTGATGATCGTCGGCCACTTGACATGCTGGGCATCTCACCATCAGGTGGGGTTCGAGATTTCATCCAATTCACCTGGAATAAAAAATGTTCACAATTATTTGATGAGCTTTTATTCCTTATTTATCTTGACCCTTCTATTTATTTTCATTTAGTTATGCAACAAGCGAGGCTGCTTGGAGGGAGTACAGCCTATAGTTTGGTGCTCATTATCAAATAAGAAGCAGGCCAGTTATCAGATTTAGAATGGGTTGATTAGGATTTATAGTTTACATACTATCGGTTGAGGATGCCCCCATGGCGTCCGTGTCCATTCCCTCCGCGGAGGGGACGCCGGAGATAGCCACATCTCCTATTAGGAGAATAGTTTAATAGTCAAATCATGGGACAAATGTAAATAATAATAATAATAATAAACTTTATTTGTATAGCACCTTTCATGACATGAAATGCAGCTCAAAGTGCTTTACAGAGCAAGAATACAATTACAGATCAAAATAAAAATAGAGTGGTCTACATACCAATGATGGCGCTTACTTGCTCATCGAGGGGCAACGGTGATGGTGCCCTGTCCCGCCCCCCTCCAGTGGTCAAGCGGCAACCTCCGCCGCTTGGCCATACGGCTCTTCACCGAGGCCTTGATGTCCGTCCACTTTTTTTGTACTTCTTTCGGCGTCCTTTGATTGATGTATTACTTTATTAACAGTTTGCAAATACAGTGCAAGGTTCTTATAGTGAACTAAAACTTTAAAAAAAACGAACACTCAAATTAGGTTTCCTTAACTGAAAAATAAATAAATAAACACCAAACAATCAACGACAAACTGTATTGCGTGCTTGACTAACTAACTGAAATTGTACACAAAATGCACTAATGTTTCTGGGTCAATTTATCAGCTTTTTGGGATATGAAATCCTAATCCATTTATTCTAAAGGGAAGATAAAGTTAAAACGAACATAATTTAATTATCCAAACGAACAAAAACTAAACTACAATGAAACATCCAAAAGTATAACCTTGGTACAGTGGTATGATTATGGTGCTAAAACAGCAGAACACAAAAAGCCTGTTTCCATTTTGGGCCTGGGTATTATATTCACCTTAACACGGAACTGACCGCATTTACATGGGCTGTAATTTCGTCCCACGCTCCTTTTTTGTCTAAATTATAAATGCCTTGGGAAACAGTTCTAAAAGAATACTTTTGCGGCGATCAACGCCATCAAGGAGCACTTGTATCTCGCTTTCGGTAAAGTTTATTTTCTTTGTTTTCGGGGCCATGGCCAGATTTGATCAGAGAGAAACTGCTGAGTCACGGTTCACGCCTTCTATGGTGCAAACTGGGGCGTGGAGCAATGTAAATGAACCTCTAGGGATTTTCACGCCCAGCTGGCTGTCATTATAATATAGAGCTGGTCATTATAATATAGAGCTGGTCGTACGCACGTCTCTGTGATATACGAACCCCTTTGGGAATTGCACGTCCGTTTGTGAGTACCAAAAATACGACCTCCTTTACGAACTTTATTTACCCCATATTTACGACCCTCGTTATGAATCGGGGCCATTGCCTCCAACATGCAGAACTAGGATGTCAGGAGGGGGTTGGGTGGCTAGTTCCTGCTGGAGTTTGGGGATGATGTCACTCCAACACATGCCTCCCTTCCCAAACCAAGTCACATCCGCTGGCAGGTGAAGATTCTGGCCCAATGTCTGATGTGCCCTGGGATATGCCAGTGCAATCAGGCTGGATCCCATAATCCAGATAGATTTAGCTGTTAAGACAATGAAGGAACACATTTGCAAATTGATTATAAAAAAGAATACATGGTTCAATTCAAATTTTGCTTATTTATTTATTTTATTTGTTTATTTAGACAGGACAGAGCATATTAATGAACGTCACATGAACGTAAATACACCGGATTTAGCAAAGATGCTAATTTTCATCCGCAGTCCTCACAGAAAACAGAAAAACAGAAAAACAATAACATCAGAAAACAGACAAACGGTGAAATACAATTACATTACATCACATAGCCTAAAAAAAACTAAAATATGATCACAAATGGTTGCAGCTTTGGTTTTCAAGCAACCATCTTTTCACATTGAATTTAAAAGATGGAAATGTAGCACAATCCCTTATATGTAGAGGAAGGCCATTCCATGCTACACAACCCTGTACTGAGAGGACATTTTGACCGAAGGTTGTTTGCCGGTGCGGCACTTCACAATCTCCTCGAGTGGTTGCTCTGGTACTGATTCCTCTTTCAGGCTTCCTTTTAATGAATTCCCTTAGGGGGGGCGGGCACAGACCATGTAAGGTCTTGTATATGACCCCAACCTGTTTGAACTTTTTGAAATCGTCGAAGCTAAAAAAATTGAGCCTCCTGAGTATGTTACAATGATGATAAGAGTGACTTGAATAAACCACTATTCCTCTTGAAATGTTAATTGTATTATGATAGTTCAATCAACATTAACCAGTGTTTTTGTGTAGTTTTCTTTTAGTTTCTAAGGTCATATGTTTGAGCAGATTGTTCTTTAGGTTTTTATATAATGTACATCACAAGGGTGATTGGAAAATTACCCAACTTATCTTTCTGGGAACTGACATTGGGTACTAGACTCTGCACAGTCATATTGCGGGGGTGGAAGAGATGGGGGTCATCCCTATGTTCCCCGGGTTCTATGTTCCCCCACTAAGGTTAGGGTTAGGGTTAGGTTTAGGTTAGGTCCTATATTCCCCGCTCTCCCTAGGAAAGCGGGAAACATAGGACCCGGGGAACATAGGACCCACGGTCCCAAGAGATGCTGTGACATTCATATTGGTATCTATGAGACATAAAGTTGTATTAATGAGGTCACCATGTCAAGACTTTGTAAAAAAAACATTTGAGGTGTAATGGTTAGGGAAATTACAAAACAATATATTACCAACATTATCCTAGGGTCAACCGACCGACGGCAGGCAGACTGCCATCAGAATAGCCACACCAGGGACCATGTGGGGCAACCAGGGCACAAAGGCACAAACAACCAGTGTATCCTGGCTTTTAGGGACTGAAGCATGTTGCCCACAAAGGCCCCCAGCTACGGACATCTCCACTCTGATGCTTTCCAATATTTCCTATCATCGTATGACCTTGGTGGCTGTGTAACTTCTACAGGCGGTCTGATTGCAAGAAGTTATTGCATTTTTGGGTGGACTCGAACCACAGCTTGACTAGCTGGCAGGTGGTTCCAAGGCAAACACTATGCTGGTAGTCCTGCACAAAAATCATTGATCTTTTTGAAATTCTGTAGTTCCAGGGGTCCATTACAGGTTCCGTTGCTGTTCCAGCCATAGCATGCTTGATGTGTTCTGCCTCCATCCTGAGCTGTGGTGCATGAATAATTGGCACCACCAACATGGAAACAGAAGTCACATCCATAGGTTCCATTGAACTGTTTGGTGTTCCTGAGAATGGGGCGTGCAACAGAGTCAGATGAGCATGCTATTGTATGTACTTTAGTAATATGCTCGACATGATTACCATCTCTCCATGGTATGCCTTTCTCTTCCAGTGTTTTGAGTTCATCCACAAAGGCAGTCAAAATGTAAAGCATGTTGGGCTTAGTATTGCCAAACCGCAGGCATGGGACACATATTTTTCTTTGCCGCTCTTTGGGATTTATCTCAATTAGCTGACACTGAATGGGCCATATTTGGAATTTGTTGCTCTCAAAAGCTGGAATTCCATCCCAATTCCAAAGCAGAGTGATGTTATCAAACAAGAACTGCTTCATACTTCAAGGTCTCTTCTTAAAACAAAGTGAAACAATGTATTGTTTAAGGCATCTTAAACATGAGAACTGTTCCAGTTGATTTACCATTGCTTTGTTTGATTGGCTCAGCAGTAGGTTTGCACCAGAAACGCATGGCACTGTGTTTACAATTCAAACCTGCTGCTGGCCAATCAAACAAAGCTATGGGAAATAAACTGGAACAGGGAAAGGTTCTGAAAACCTGGTACTATTTTTATAAACAGAGATAATGTGAGATCACGTCACCTTTTAAAGAATGATTGCAGCTTTAAATGAGACCAAATCCACTGTCCACTGATTTAAGGCACATCATCATGTCTTCCTTGAATCTCTCAAAGCTTGTGTAGTGCCCCGGAAGCCGCAGTTTCTCAAAACATGTGGATGCTGCTGGAAGAGCTGGTAACTTGGACCTTTAGCACAGTGGAAGGCACCTCCCAACCAATCCAGTCTTCTCAAGTCTTCTGGAGAAGCTGGATAGCACAAGAGAATATAACAGCTAAAATATAATGTTTTTTCTGGTGATGCTGGATAATATCAAAAGACAAAATATTAAGTGTTTAGAAAACTTTTCATATTTTTCCTTTTGCGACATTGCAAAGCGGTAATATTGGCTGGGAAGGTGAAAGAGTAAAGCTGGGCTCACACGACAGGCTAAACGAGAGATTATGGGTTGGAAACACTCCTCCTGACAACTGCAATGTAATCTGGCCACACAATCCTGTAGTGTGATGTTATCCCACTACAGAATGTATGGACCGCAGGAAGACTAGCGACCACTTTGAGGTAGCTAATGGGGATCCTAATGAAGAATAAACCGATACAATCTTAGACCTCCCAATCAGCTCACATAATGCATTGGGACTGCCCCGATAAATATGTTACAAAACATGATATTTATATGGCTGATCACATCTTGTCGTCTGAGTGGGATGGTCTGAGCCACACGCAACCAAGAGAGAATTTTACACGGAGACCAACTGAAGTGAATGAGAGGACTTTTGGATTGAAACATGGCGTTGGACAACTGAGGATTGTCGATATGTGGAAAGAACACGACTGTCTATATATCCTGTCTTCCCTGACATATCACAACCTTTCTTCCATTACCACAGCAAGATAAAAAATCTCCATTGTCTACTGCTGACCATAACAATTGACAGCTCATCAAAATATTTCCCCTAGTAACAAAAACTTAGTACCCTGATGAAGGTCCACATAAATCCTGTGATACGGGCCACTGTTTCGACAGGAAGGGAATCATCCTCATCTTTACTCTCAATGCTTGGCCACTTCATGCACTGCAAGACTGCATTACCGAACCTTTACAGGTTTGTAAAAGTTGTTCCAACAAAAAGGTTTAAGCTCCATTTCTGCAACCCCTCTCATCTTGTCAATAGCCAAACTTGTGTCTGTCACCAAGGCAGAGTTGCTTAACATGGTTTGGTAGCCTAGCAGCCTAGTGTACAACAAATTACTTTTAATTCCAATAAAAAAAGTTTTAGAAGCGGCTACATTTCCATATCCATACTAATGGTTGTACGCAGTAGCCTACAAGTGGGCGTGCCTTCAGATCAGGAAGCAGGCCGCGCTTTACCCAATCAAATGTAGTGGGGCGGGATTCACGTGTCCGTCGATCCTTCCCCACTCATAACAAGCTGAAACTAATTTAACAATAGCGTCCGCGGAGCAGACAAAACCACAGAAAGATATTCACATTTTAACTTGCTCTTTCATCATAGAAATAAGTGGGCTTATAACCAAAACGATCCATGTTCTCTGGGAGAAGTGGTGTTAGTGTTCCGTGTAGAAATATTGTTAGTGGGAATGAAAACATAATCGCACCACCGGAAGTGATGTGCTGAAGGCAGACCAAAACCCCGGTTTCCTTGCGCACGGGTGCTACATTTTCTTCCTCCCAGAGCCAACTGAGATAGTCAAAAACAGCAGAGGGCGCTGTTTTTCCTTTTCATTTGGCACCGGGTTCCCAGATTGTATCCATACAGACACATTATTCTTTACTCCCAACATTATACAACAAATGGCTGCAAATACCTAGATCATGCCTAATGACCTAAACAACTCAAAGTTAGCAAAATACATGAATCAAATTAGATACTCACGCAGGATTTGTCATTAGATTAAAAGAATTGCGACCTCCAAAAAGGTGACACTGGCTCATGAGATAAGAGCGGCCACTTGGGATTCAGAAAGTTCCTTGAGCATGACCCTGCACCCCTACTGTAACTGCTCCTGTTGAACAGGTTGATGCCTTGCATGGTTTCTTCCGCCGTCGTTGAGTGAATGCGTGAATGTAATGCACATCGTAAAGCACTTCGGATAAAGGTGCAAAATAAGCGTACCCTCTATCAAGACAAAGTTTGTAGTTGATGGGTGGGTTTTGACTTCACAGCCTCACAAACATGACAACAACAAAAAAAGTAGGGGTGACAAAAATGCCTGTCTATACATCTATTGTAATGTCTTACAGGTGGGTTTTAAACTCAGTGATTATAGGGATGGGATCCTTAAGAATTTTAACGATCTAACGATTCTATATATTTGTTTTTAAATAATGTTGGCCTTAATTATCATTTTTGATAAACACATTCAATCATACTATACTATATCAATGTTGTACAGTATTATATTTGTAGTGGTTCTCAAAGTGAGGTACCGCTCTGGGTTACTTGAGGTGGTCCCAAATGGTCACTTACAGGTCTGTAACTCTGAGAGTGTACAAATGGAACCAAATGGACCCATAAGGGTCCATTTGGTTCCATTTGTACACTCTCCGAGTTCAGTCAGACAACTCTTGGATTTGATTAGAATATATGTTTATTGAGCATGCTTGAGCATAGATATAGGAAGCATAAAGAAGCGTAGTTTGGCGTCAGGGCTCTGAATCCATTCACTCCCTGTAAGAATAACATTTTTAATAAATGTTACATGCCTAATAGCATTTACAGGGAATGAATAAAGACCCCCAAAACAGCAAGAACCCCCAAAACCGCCTGGGAACACAGAGCCTGACGCCAGACCAACCATCTGTGAGAATGGTGGAGCTCCATGAACTTTGTGATCAACAGAGCATGATGGAATGTCCAAGTTCCTCAGCATTTGATTGTTAAGCTAAACTAAACAAATGCAAGCATGCATCCATGTGTTCAACAGGCCTGATGAATCCAGTAACCTGTTGATTCCTGAATCCAGGAGTCCTAGACGGTATCCTAAAACGGTGTCCACTGCTATGAGGTCATCCTATGATGAATGATAACTATTGTTTATCATCCATAATAAATAAAGTGTACTAACTGTGTGTAAAGACATTCTTTACTTAAAATGTGAATCAGTACCCAACATTACCTGGAGCAGTAATAGACTGAGCTTGATACTAATAAGATTAGCCTGACTGCATTACCAGAATAAACCAACATTTTCTTTTTTTTTTGCGCCATGACATCACCAACAAACTAATCCCCAGCAATCCACCAGATCTGCAAAATTAAAGCAATCAATATTGCGGCAAGCAACTTTTATTTAATAGCAGATTACACAGCGTGCGCACTCATTAGCTTTTGAGCATGCAGAATTTCATTCTTGTTAAAGCGAATATATCTAGCGTAAGCTCCTGAGGACCATCGCCCCAGAGATTTAAGGGAAGCCGAAGGAACAAGCAGCGCTGCAGTTGTCGCTGCTCCAATGCGAAGGGAGTGCGCTGTGTAGACGCTTGGAGAAAGCCCGCAGCTTGAGCAGATCTCTCTCAGCTTTGCAGTGAACCAGGATCTGGTCATCGGTTTGCCGCCATCAGTGAGGAATAGTGGATCATTTGGGGCAGATACCGGCCAGGTAGCTCAACATGGAAGTGAAAGGACAAAAATCAGAATTATTCCTTGCGATAATCACGGGAGTTCCTTTACATCAGTTTTTGAATGTTTCAAATAAACAGTGAAATAAGCATGCTCTATAGTTAGGTCTGAGAAACAGAGATCATGCAAAGGATTAAATGCAAGTGATCTAAGTTGTAAATTCTCCACATCTCATAAACCCATAGAAAGCCATTAACAAGACAGCCTCCACCATTTTATCCACATAGGGCGTGTACACCCGTGATCTTAATTTGGAAACCAGCTGGTGCACCAAAGTGATTGTAACGGGTAAGCGTTTGTCATTGCCTTGGGGTGGCTCTTTTTTGAGACCGTTGAGAAGCAGACGAATTGAAGGATTTCCTAAAATGCTACCTACTGATGGATCTTGGCAACGAAGATGGAACTGAATGCCGGCTATTAAAGCTTTGATGGATTGAGGCTGCAATCTACGTGACTCAAAAGAGTGGACTATGAACGCGCATACCAGAGGGATATTCACAGGTAATGGTGGGCAAGCAAAACGGGCACAGAAAGAACAAAAGAACCACCATGCAGAATCGTAAGATTTTAATGTGCTTTTTGCTAAACCATTCCTCATGTATTTGGCAGCAGAATTCAGCAGAGACAGAAGAGGACTTTCGAAGCCTAATCTAGGATCACTTAGGAGAATGCCGGGCATGGCAGGCCGCTTGGCTTTGGGCTTGGACACAATTTTTGGAACTCCTGGAATTTGAAAGGAGAAAGAGCGTCAGCTATTCCATTCTCATACCCCGGAATGAAAACGGCGTGCATAATGAAATTACCCTTTATGCACGTCCAGGTAAGACTCCTCATAAATGTATTGATTACGGGGATTGAAGAGCGCCCCTACTTAATTATGTGCACTGCGGCCTCATTATCACACAAAACTGTGATCTTTTTCCGGGACCACTGGCTACCCCACAACAATGAGGCTACAACGATAGGGTACAATTCGAATAAAGCAATCGATTTACTATCCGCTGGCATATCAACCATTTCTTTAGGCCAGGCTTCCGAGAACCATTCCCCCTTAAAAAAAAACCCGAAACCCACGGAGGGCGCGGCATCTGTGAAAAAAATTATTGACGCAGATGTTTCGGCTACCTCATTAGAAAAGAAGGAAATGCCGTTCCACTGATCTAGAAACAGAGACCAGAATCTTAGGTCTGACTGGCTTCCTTTGTCTAGAATGATAGAACCCTGCAAATCTTTAGTAGTTTTTGACAAATCTAAAAGTCGGGAAACGAACGAACGCCCTTGTGGGATAATCCGCATTGCGTAATTTAAATGGCCAAGAAGAGAAAGCATTTCCTTTTTTAACACTGAGGCTGCGGAGGTGAACGATTTGATAATATCCCTGATGTGACACAGTTTCTCTTCAGGAAGGGAGGCTTGCATGAGGACACTGTCCAGCATAATACATAAATTGTAACCGTGTGCAAGGCCCTACTGTTTTCTCCTCAGACAGAGGAACTCCGAATTCTTTAAAAACATCTCGCACGGTTGAGATACAACACGCCGGAGGCGGCCCAGAGAAATCCACCACTAAAAAGTCATCCAACAAATGCAGTACAAAGGGTAATTTGTAAGTGTTGGACAAAATCCAGCATAAGGCTTCTGATAGTGTGAAATATCCGCGGGCTGCTCGAACAACCGAACGTTAATTTAACCGCAAAATACAATTTGGATCGCCATTTAACCCCGAAAATATGCCATTGGGAAGGATGCAATGGCATTACTTTAAAAGCGTCCGTAATGTTCGCTTTCCCAAGCCAAGCGCCCTGTCCTGCAATTTTTTACATTTGGATGGCATTGTCTACTGTAGCGTAAAATAGGGAAAATGGAGCCAGAGGAATTAGACTGTTAATACTCGGGACTGGCCCTTTATGAGGGGCTGACAGGTCCACAATTAAACGCTTTTTTCCCGAATATTTCCTTGTAGCAACTCCAATAGGGCTAACCCTAAATAAGCTATAAGGAGACTTAGAAAAAGGACCTATCATGTAACCCTTTTTTGTTTCCTTTTCTAGAAGCTCATCTACCACTACCTTAATGGCGGATTGCAAATTTGGACACACATGCGTGGTTTTTGGAAGCCAACATAGACCCACTAAGAACCCTGCACTAGCCCAGTGATGAGATAATTGACCCAGCATTGATTCGGATGATTTTTGAGAGCCGTTGAGAGAGCGGGAACGTTCACAGGCGTAGATGGATGCAAATCATTTATTTGGCCGATTTTGCAGCCGGACGAACCCTCCTCGGGCACACGGACCGTGGGTGGCTGTCTGCGCACCAGCTGCAAATATGCATGTATTTACAATTATGGTATGTATAGGCATTTTTGTTGAAATGTATGCATATTGGCGTTTTTGAGCCTGGAGCATAAGGCACCTGTCTTTTGCTGGGGCCGAACGCCGCAGCTTGAGGGCGAGGAGGCCGGCTGTCGCCCAGGGCCAGGAACGCAGACTTTGGGCACAGGTTGGATCGGTGGCTGAATGAAGCGCATATAGTGCAGGAGATGGCTTGATGACCCGTGAAGTGCCTGCTGATCAGGCCTAAGTCTACGACAGACCAGTCAATCCTTTTATTACATTTCTGAATATACATGGCTGCTTTAGAAGAAAAGCTCTTATGATATTCAAAGAATAACACCATAAGACAAAGCTAGATCTGCAATAATAGATAGGTAAGTATCCAATTCTACTCTGCGGTCGGGATATACCTCACAGATCGTGTCTCTATACACGCCGAAAGCTGCAAAGAACTCAGCTAGTGTAAGAGATTTAGATAATCTAGGATCGCTCTCTTTTAGTATGACAGAAAAGTCGCCACAGTCTACCATCCTTTTTTCTGAAGAGTCTGCTGCGCATATGAGAATCTTGATGAGATTTACGTCCTGCCCTGTTAAAGCAAGTAATGCATAACTTATTTATCTCATAATTAACATGTTTACTGCATCGGTGAAGCGTACCTTCAACTATCTGGGTCCTGAGTGCGTCAGGAATAGCCCCTGCTGGGGAAAGAAACGTTGCTCCGGAAGCTGGCGCCTGGACTGCAGTTCCCAGGTTCCTCCTGGGCTTGACTGCAGGATCGGCTGCTGATGTCACCGTGACGATGGGAGTAGGTGCGGAAGTACCTGCGCTGCCAGCGACCTGGATACTGGATTTAGCTTCCAGCATGATCAACCTTTGGGTCATGCTGGATAGTGATGCTTTAATATCGGTAAGAGCAAATAACATCTCGACGGAGCAGGAGAGGCCGAAGGAGGAGCATAAGAAGGAGCAGAAATTTCACGCTGCTTTGGCGGAGCCTTACTGGCGCTTTTACCGCTGCCTGCGGTACACTTTTTTGCTGGTGCTTTTCCCTTCTTGCCTTTGCTGGTTTGAGGTTCTGGTTCTTCGGCCAGACTTTGATCCTTCTCCAACAGAAACTGGAACAGCTCTTCATGGCTATACCTGGGTGGAACGGGTATATTATTAGCATATAAGACAAAGAGGATCCGCACCGCTGGCCAGTCGCCCAGCTGTTTTTGGACTAACCGGGAACTACGGCGCTGTTGATCGGACGCAGAGTCGATCTCCTTGGCGGGGGGAACCGGGACGCCCCCGGGGGGAAGCGACGCGATCCTGGTGTCTGGAATTTCGGACGGATCATCAATCGAACCCCTTTCGCTCCCCGTGTCCGTGGAAGAGGACGACATGGCGAGGAGAACGAACGACCAGAAGATGAGAATAAGCCTATTCATGGGCGGCAGCATGCAGGTAAGCGAGCAGCGGTACAGCAGGATCTCAGGCAGCAGAGCAGCAGCAGCGTCGGCACGTCAGCTCAGCTAGACAGGGAAGCCAGAGTGAGCAGGTAACAGCGCAGTACCTATAACCACCCGACCAGGAGAAAAGTGCATGTGACTAGTCACCTGATCGGTTGGCCCAATCCCTTGAGTTGCCTGGCCTGAACTAGCTCAGTAAACAGCGCCTCATTTATGGTGGTCCTTGAAATACAAAAGTTTGGGAACCACTGACAGTGTGACAAAACCGGTTCCGGAAACGGTTACAAATGTGATGGAACCAATTTCGGTTCCTCAATGTTGGATCCAGTTCCTCTGATTCCGGATCCCAACCCTAACCGTGATAATCGACTTTAGCCACATGAAATGTTGTACAGCTAGCAGAAATGAACAAATATATTTTCCATATCAGAACGGACCGGTGTTTATCATATGGGTGACATTACTTACTGCATGCATGAGGAGGAGTCAGTGGGTAGTATGCGACAGTTAAAAGACGGTTTAAAAATGGTTGGAAGTCCCTAACCTCACTCCGTCAAATGGAAGAAGCTTGCGACACACATTTTGTTTCACAGCGTACTTGCATCTGAGACTCCGGGCGCAGAATCGATGACAGACGGAGTTTCATTTTTTCAAGCTACTAGGCAGGTGATTGGATGATCCCGCCCCTAGCAGCCGCTGATTGGTTCGTATGCGCAGCGGTTCGGGCAGCTTTACTCTGTGAGCAATCCCAGACCCTCCTTCCTGAAACCAAATGCAAATGAGATTTCCGGAGGGAGGGGGGGTTTACCAGGCTAGGAAGTCCCAGGCCAGGCACGAATTCATAACTTGTGTTCTCTCTTCTTCTGACAGTTCTCCGTCACTGGACAGCTGTAGAATGGTTACATACTCCACCATTTTGTCCAAAATGAAACACTTTGTGTTCAAAACGGTCATATAACCCACTGAGCATTTTTCGGGCTATTAGACGTCTAAAATACGTCTAAGGGCTAGGCTAAAACGGGGTTATAATTGGTCTAACAGTGAAAGTTTTTTAGCGGTCTAGGCTTAGCCTAGAGGTTGATTAGCTGTTTTTTAAGCGTCTATTTATAGACCGTCTATATTATAGCCATTGAAATGACGTCTATAATATAGACGTCTATATACAGACGCTTAAAACATTTGAATTGTCTCCCGGTGGTCCAGATCGGGGCAGTCCTGCAGGGACAACCATTGCCACCGTTGACTCCTCGGTGCCACCAGGCAGGAAGTGAACAAAGGCTCTGCCAAGACCTGTAAGAGTAGGCCCTCCAATGCAGGAAGGAATGGCCAATCATTCGTCCCGCCATGGTCAAAAGCTCACCGTTTACAAGCATTGCAGAGGAAGGACAAGGTGATCAGGTTCACCGCCAAAGAGCCTGGTCAAGGCTGTATGTCCTTGGAAAAAAAGTTGATAAGGGAAAGAAAGAAATGGGGGTGGGGGGGAGAAAGAAATATGTAAAATATTAAGTAAATGTGTCAAAACTTTACTGTCGACTGAAAAACTGTCCAGATCCTCAATTTATTACTAACCTTGGCTCAGCTGGAATCCAGTTTTTCAGTTTCTTCATCATCAGTGAGAAGATAAGTATATCTGGTCACACCTTTTCCCACAAACCATATAAGAAGCAGCCTACCACCACTTGATATTTTGCATTTGAATGATCAAATACACAAAATAATAAAGCATCTAGAAGCCTGAACTTCACTCGAGCAGCCCTCTGCACTCCCTCTTGCTTGTAGAAGTGAATCATTGTACTCTCTTACTCATCCGGGTGCTCCCTCACATCAATATGCAGGGTCATGCAAGGTCGGTGCATTTTCATTTCTGATTAGTAGGTCTAATATCTAATAATATTAGATATTAGACCTACTAATCAGAAATGAAACTGCAGGCAGCCGACGTCCAGCAGGTCAGCGGCGGAGAGGATGTCGGGGATCCGCCCTCGCTCAAACCTGAGCACCCCCTCCACCCTCGCCACCAGCTGGACGCCCATCTTCGCGCTCAACTGCTCCATGTGGTCCAGATATGATAGGGCGCGGCGCTGCATAGCCTGCGCCCGCACAAGCTTGACCACCCCCATCCCCATGACCACCGCCGTGACCGGGTGTTTGAAGAAGGGCGACTGATGCTGGTGTGGCCCGTCACAGTACAGTTGAACAAAGTTCAACTCTGCATCACCAGCAGCAGCCGCATTAAACACCTCGGTCAACCTTGGATGGTGGTCGGGGCGGTGATGGTCAAGGGGCCCCTAGTTGGCAGCCTCATGCAGGGAATACGCGGTGCACACCCTGCCCTGACTGCCAACTACCTGGTGGATTCCATATCTGGACCACAGGATGTCCACCGACCCCTACTTGTCCCTCAAGGACGCGGCGGGATGCACAGACACCGACTCCAGCAGATCGGTGCTGTGCACCACGTCCTCGAGGACCACAGGAATACCACCAGGGCTCGGGGGAGGAATTACGGGGGGAATGGTTGGTGGCACGGTGCCAGATTGTACATCACTGGCATTGAAGATGCCATCGATGTCTTCATCAACATCCTCTCCACCAGGGCTCGGGGGTGTACTCCCGGAGGAGGTATTTACGGGGGGAATGCTTGGAGGCACGGGGCACAGGGCACTAGGCGAGGGCCTATTGGGGGGGGCCTAGTTACCCTGGGGTTAGGGTTCGGTGTTAGCCTAACCCAAGGTAGGGGATCCACAAAGACCTGAGCTACCTGAGCTACCTCTTCCTCTATTAGGTCTTGGATTAGCTCAACATTCTCCATTTTGTTTGGTTTCACAAAAAAAAGAAATGCCAGTGCTCACGCAGCCAATTTGAAATTTGGGTTTTCAACAAACAAAATAGATTAGAAAATGAAAAAAAATGCCAGGGCTCACGCAACCAATTTGAAATTTGGGTTTTCAACAAACAAAATAGATTAGAAAATGAAAAGAAATGCCAGGGCTCACGCAGCCTATTGAAATTTGACAAAAGGGTTAGGGTTTCAATAGTTGTTTTCAATTTTTCGGCGTAGCATTCCCAGAAAAGTCACATAACCCCTCTAATTCCAGGGGGGTATATGTGTTTGACGTGACAGTCTCAATATTGGTTGCATGTTTATTTTTTGGGGGGGAAATTTTAGAGCAGATAGAGGGTAGCAGCCCGATCACGTTCATATATTTCTTGGGGCGAAGAGTCAGTGTTGTGGATGTCTGTAACCCGACACCGAACGGCAGAGATTATGGGGTCAGCCAACGGAGGATGGCAGTGGTTGTGCAATCACCTGGTGGGTGTTGGGGGGGGGGGGTCCCCCAGTGTCTAACAATGGCCGTCCTTAGGAGCCTGCGTCAAGTGGAGGCGGAATCCGAACCAGGATCCAGAGGGGCGTTAATGTGGCCGTGGGGTGGGGGGGGTCATGGGACCGGAGTGGAGCTGGCCGGGGGAGGGGACATGGGCCGACGCACAACAGCCTCCGGGACGTAGTGACCAGCAGCATCGCGGCGCGCTGGGATGTTCTTGTGGAGTACCCATCTTTACCAGGGGTGATGTTGGAAAGTTTTCGCTGACCACTTGCCCCTTAAATAATAAAATTTTGCTCAAATTGCAATACTTTCAAAGAAATTCAAAATAACAGCACCCGACCATGACACACATCCCGACCATGACCCTCATACATTGTTTTGGTCCAGCAATTATTTCTCACTTTTTTGGTGAACATCCACCCTCCCGTAAGCTGCTTCAATTTAGGGAACTCCTCCTGCAGTGCTCTTTCAATCTATATAAATAATGTGATGTCCAAACATGACCATATCAGTGCCAATCACAAATGCTTATGTAAAACAACTGCCTTAACTGCCTTAGTAACAGCATCTTACCTCGTGGTGCTTACTGTCATCAGTAATGGAGACCCGTCTTATCCCCAATCCAGTTAGGGCCAAAGTAAGTTTGAGGGAAGCCTTTGGAGTTTTCTCAGTTGGAGCAGGCAGAACAAAGATATTAAATGATGTACTTTTTATTGGGTTTGGTTGTTGAACAGGTTGTCTCGTTTCCTGTTAAAAATGGCTCGGACGGCTGGCATAGCGGTCCAGGCACCTAGGCTCAATGTAGCTTGTGTTAAATTGCATATCAATTACATGATGGAATAAAAGTGTATGGATGTCCTATCACTATTACGATTCTAGTATTACTCTAAATTAGCTTACTTCTTATATAAACCACCATTTACTAAAACTGCTTATTTGAAACATGGCTAGTATGATCATAAACAGTGTGGTTTCCTAACATATCAGACACTCATTTTCCTGAAGACATTTCTACCAAATCAACATTTTACGACCCACACTTTTGCAGCCACGTTTACATAATCATGCAAGTACACCCCATACATTTAACCACTTTAAGCATCGATGTCATTATAGGCAAATAAACGCCCAGAATGAAATTAGCCTACTGTTTGACAACGCAAGTGCGGGCCTGTGTAACAGAAAATTACCTTTGGACAGGCAATAAAATACTAGCTCCTCGCTATATATAATACACAAAGCGAGCCAAAAGGCAGTTGCATCCACCATCCATATCAAGGTTTTTGTTAAGGAACAAAAGCATGTCGATGTGTGCTGGGAGGAGACAAGTGCAGGGTCTATTAACCAAAACACCTGCGGCGGAACAAACCCGTTTAGATGGGACAGACGTGGCAGGGATGGAGAGGTAAGCCCTCGTCACACGAGAGAGGTTGGGATATCTATGTTCATTCCCTTTCCACCACACCAGAGGGTCCTGATCTGGTGGGATGCATGGGTCCTGTGAATATCTGTCCATCTCTCGACATGTCGACATGCGTCGCTTTGCATCCTGCAGGGATCCAACACATGACGTCCATCGTCTCAAAAGGAAAACCGAAACCATCCATGTCTGCGTGGTTTACGAAGCTAGCCGGAGTGCTGGGGATGGAAAGGTTGCCGCTACAGCAGAAACAGTGCAGGGTCATGATGGAATCTCTCCTGAATATACCAATGATGCGCAAATCCCAACCTTTCACCCTGCGGTCCATGTAGGCAGAAACCAGCAGGTGTTTGGTGTTATTCAGAGGGGTGATGCTCTGGGTAGAGGTACGGCAGGGGCTGTACGACAGGGGCGGATCGTCTTTAGATTTTTGACATTTCTGACTATGTACATGAAGATGCCGGCAGTAACTAAGAGGAGGATGAACCACAGTTTTTGTTTATTCATTGCGCCCATAGACAGGAAATCAAGACTCAAGATGTTGTATGACGTGACGTTTCTTCTTGTCCCGGCACAGTGGTTAAAGATGCAAGGCTTTGCAGTTCTGACGTGTTTAAATAGTTCTCCTCAGTGCCGTCCTCTTCTGAATTATTCTTGTTTTTTTTGTTGTTGTAGGTTTGGCGTGTGCTTGTGCTTGTCTGTCTGTCCACGGATAATCTTTCAAACCGTAGGACCGGTCAGAAAAAACTTGGCCTCCCTCAAACACGTCCTGGTTGTGGGATTTCTGAAATTGGAAAATATAAAATTCACTGTCCATGAATCTGTTGAGAACTTTTATAAACATTTAGACCGCTATGCGGCCGAATAGGACATATAGACGTTTGTCTCTCACGCAAATTGGTAAAAATATAAATATAAGTCCTGTGATCAAGATGTATAAGAGATTAGATTTTTCATAATCCATTCCACAAACTACGATTGACTTCCCAGGGTAGCCAACCCATCCTGGCAAAGATCTGCGCTCTGAGGAGCACACTTTTCTAGTTAAGTGTTTATTTCTGCATACTTTACAATTGCTGTATGTTATTCAGCCTTCTTTACATTAAAGAAAATCATTGCATTTCAGTTCATTTTATTACATGACTTTTCTGAAATAAAATGAAATAAAACACCCAGGGCCAAGGCTTATGAAAATGTATTTTTTTGTGTTCAAATACTCTTGTCAAGCATGTTTCATTTTTCATGCAAAAAGATTACAAAGCATGCACATCCAAAAGCTAAAAATGCCAGATGCTGGACAGAAGAGACACATTATACTAGAAAAAGAGTGTCTGCACAATGGATCATGTTCCCTTAATGTAATAGAAAACTTGCACAATCACAACCTAACATAGCCTAATCCATTTCGGTGCAACACACAACTAAAGGTGAGGAACATAAACCATTATTTGTGGAGATAGGCTGCCAAAGTTAATGCATTATTATTTAGCTATTATCCGCTTAACACTGGATCATTTTTAAGAACCAACTGGTTGAATAATGACCAGCTGCCTCTGAAGGTTTCATGCTTTCAAAAGTATTGTGTGACTGCAGGCTGTTAATGTTTTGTTATATTTGCATTGAATGTATGCATTGTTCATTGATATGCGCCGTACTGTCCAACTAAACAAATAAAGTAAATGTGCATCTTTTATGACTGGCAGAGCAACTGGACCCTCCGTTCTGTATGAGTTCTTCTTACTTCCTTACTGCTGAATGAATACTCAATGGTAAACCTACAGACCAAAGAAAAAAAAGGTTTTGACCCAAAAGCTCTTCATCGTTAGTGAATGACAATTCAGAAGTCCTGACGTCACTCGTTCATCCCCTGGTTCGTAAAGTAATTTCTCTATGGAGAATAACATGGGTCATTTTAGAATCGTCTCATATAAGAATTGTGGTCCAAAAATAAACAAACTGTCCTGGCGATAATGTCAGGGAGGAGGCTCTGTATCGTTTATGATAGTCAGTCACTTATATTTGATACAGTCTGTTTCTGGCGAAAATGTAACTAATTCGGCGGAAGTAACATTATCGTTTTCTCACCGTCAGTTGATGCTTCATATCCATATGAGTGAAACCGCCGGGATCATTTGTTTATTTTTGGAACACAGTTCTTATTTGACGCGATATTAAAGACGTCTATGGGAATTCAGAATGGGGGTGGAAAACAGCGAACCAGGTAGGATGCGTAAATTACGTCAGACTTCAGTGCTCTATAAGTGATCAGCTTACACAGCACTCTCTGTTAGCGTTGGCTATATAACGGAGCACATTATGGACAGCTTCCATAATCAGAAGCGGAAACTCCGATATGTTAATTAAGTAAAAGTAGCAATACCACAATATAAACATATTGTGTGTTTATAATATCTGTATTCAAACTTGTACTTGAGTAAAAGTAAAAAAATAAAAAAAATAAAGCTAAACCTATTGGTATGAAAATATACTTAAAGTACCATAAGTAAAAGTATGGAAATGTTTCCATACATTTAACTCTTGAGAGCGTAAATTTTTACACTCAACTTAAAATTCAGGGTTCATTTAAATGGGATTTTTTTATGTGTAGACCCTGTGTAATCCCTCTCAGCTCAAGCAGCTTCAGGCAGTAGCAACCTTGTCTTTGATGCTGGACATTTCAGGACATGCAAGACGAAAACTCCTGCCAGAATATGATTTTGGAGTTGTCTTCAATGTCATGAGTTGACAGCAGGACTTCTTTGGTTGTAGAATGATAGATGCTGTATGTGGATCGGGCCGGACCATGATCGTGATCGATGCACAGTTTATAGTCACCGTAATTGCAGTTACTGTCCAGCTTCCTGTCCCTGGCGGCAAGATTAATCTTCTTCAGCTCATTCATAATGGCACCCAGGAGGTCTCTCACAGTGGCACCATTTTGCGAGAGTCACATTTAATCCTGGCGCTCCCCCTGCCCTTTGTATAACCGGAATAAGGGCCTGCGTTGTAGTGTTGTACACCACATTGATTGTCCATCCTGGGTTTCTTTGAGGTTGTGCTGCCCTTGGGTCTTGGCAATTTCAAAAGTATCACCAAATGCATGGGAACCCCCAATCCCCAATTCCCAAGTCCTTTTAGGGTTTTTACTTGATATATGCACAGGCACAATTTACAGGTTCGGTGAGTGTGTGTGGTTCTACATGAAAATAACATCAAACAAACAAACAATCAACATCAATTCACTATTTAGCTACTTATTATTTAGACTTTAACATAAACAGTTACAAATTGGTCATCTATAATGCAACATAGGTCAATTGTAATGTAATATAATTCAACCAAACTTAAATAAACATCATAAAACATAAATATTTACTTACTTGTGGTCACAGAGGCACACTCTCTGGAAACCAAACATGAACTGAACTCACAAACTATTAAGACAACACCTGTGCTGACATCTATCAATCAATTAACACTCTTCATCAGTGACCAACCACCAGGTGCTCGTTGGTGGGTGACTCATGGGGATTGGTCACTGTCCAATTACTACTTGAGCCTTTTGCACAGGTGGCCATGTTGGATTTGACCTATCATGGTTTTCAGAGGTAAAATCAGAAAACGGTATGCAATAACTTTGTTAGAAAAGGAATTTCATGCTTTAGGTTTGGGTTATCACCTGGACTAAAATATAGCTAAAACATAACATAAAAATTCTAACTTAAAAAAAATAATAATGTCATATTCATTATATATTGATAACAGCGTATATATAGGTACCCGAAATCCGTTACAAACCCGCAAAAAAAGCATCAAAAAACGCTAATAACCGCAAATTTCCGCGCTCGCGCACGGTCCGACATGCACGCGACTCCCTAGGCCCAGCCTCGGCTAGCGTTCTGGCTACGCCACTGTGCATATATAGTGAAGGAGTTACGGCAATCATAATGTACAGGATTGAGATAAGACAGACAGCATTGTCCACATGCAGCTACAGAGAGAAATCTGTCTGACTACATTTTAAATCCGGTGGTTTATGTCTGTCTGCCTGTACTGGGCTTGTGTGCTTTGACATGCTAATGGTCTGTTTAAGGAAAGGAGGGACTCACTACTGACTGGCTACACTGTTCAGGGGACTATCATAAGAAGGATAAGGATAAAGGATAATTCCTTTTAACAGGTCGTTCATGAAAGTCCTTGCGGTCTTGTTTCCAATGAGAACCTGTGAGCAATTGGGGTTAAGAGTCTTGCTCAGGGACAAATTTCATATCATCGGCACATAAGCTGGATAGCCTGGAATCGAACCTGGGGCAACCAGGGCCTCTGGTTCCCTAGGCGGGCTCACTAACCACTCAGCTATGGCCGCCCCAAATATAGCCCCAGAATAGCCACATGTGGCCCTCACGGCCCCTGGCTGTCAGAGGCCCCGGGGGCCACAGGCATACTGTTGCTCCAATCCACAGCAAACTTGGCACAAACACTGTTCAGCGGTATGCAATGAGAATAGTCACAGCAGGGGCCATGTGTGTCCAATTAATGCTCCAATCCGCACCAAACTTGACACAAACACTGTTCAGGGGTCTGACATGAGAATAGTCATGACACATTGTGAGCTTGTAGACCGGCTATTTTCAAATAGCCTACTATATATACTATAGTGGTTAATGTATGTTTTGGAATATGGTCAGTTTAATATGCAAAGTAACTAGTTGCTAATGTCTTCAAATAGTTGTAGTGGAGTATAAAATACAGTATTTTCCTCTGAGGTGTAATGGAGTAGAAGTAAAAGTATTGAAAATGGGAAATTCTCAGGTAAAGTAAACACCACTTCAAAATTGTACTTAAGTACTGCACTTCAGTGAATTTACTTACATCCAGTACCCATCCGCTTGGATGTAGGTGCATTATCCTTGAACTGCTTAAACCTACAGACCAAGCAATAACCAATGAGCCATCATCATTACACACTACTGTTTCTTTAATGACAATGAGTCATCATCATTATGTACTACTTTGCTGACTGAATTGCATGTGAATGGTAAAGCTACAGACCAATCAATGAGTCATAAATAAATAAAACAATAAAAAAAAAAATCATAAAGTCATAATCACCCAACAATGAATCAGGGTAAATTGTGTGAAACACTTGATACATTACTGCCATAGTATATTTGATTTATTTTAAAATAAATGTTCTGTCCAAGACCATGTCACATAATTAAACAAAGTACTTTGTTACTTTATATCCAGCTGTATTTTCAGCTGATATTAGAGTCAAAATAATGTATTTGCTTGATTTGTATTTCAAAATGTGGTTAGGGTTAGGAGTATGGGGGTACCCAGGGGGTGGTGGAGTACCTGCAGCATGTATGAATAATAGAATTTGAAGGTCATCATATAGTACAAGTTTGTACACATTGTTACAATTCACAGATTAGCTAGCAAGAGAATAGCACAAAAATATGATTAAAAAAACACAACAATATGATCAACATGTATCAGTCAAGGTTTTCATATATATATATATATGTTACAGGGAAATTGGAAAACCAGGGAAATTGAAAAAGGAGCGTTCGCAATGCAAGCCACACTAGACTAGAGCCCCCCACCACACACACACACACGCGCACGCATGCATGCACACGCGCGCACACACGCCACTCGCGCGGCCTCGCATCAAAGTCCCGCCTCCTCCTCCTGCGCCTCGCGTAAAAAAGCCTGTCTCGAAAAGCCGACGCCCGCGCCTAAAAAGAGCATACCGTTGCAATTTCCCAACAAATGCCAATTTCCCTGTGACATATATATATATATATACACTGTTAATATATTTACCAACAATTTCCACATTCACCAATTATTTGGTGTGTTTTAAGTTGTGACATTGTAGTGAAGTGTTTTCCGCAATGGTCACAGCAGTGGTGTTTTGGGTTAGCCAAGCTTCTTCTTCATTCACTGCTGGTAGGACAGACTAATGATGCATAACTGGATTGAAAACAAAGACAAAGGGAAGATAGTTGAGAAGAAGAAATATACAGTATTTGAGGCGTCGAAAAAAAAAAAAAGTCTGGGGTAATTTAAAACTTAACTAGTTAACTAACATAGACTGCAGTAAATTAGTAATTGCAACAAGTGTTAAATGGTAAATGGTGCATTTATATAGCACTTTTATCCAAAAGATTGATAGATTCACACACATTCACACACTGATGGCGGAGGAAACCATGCAAGGCACCAACCTGCTCATCGGGGGCAATTAGGGGTTCAGCATCTTGCTCAAGGACACTTCGACACTAACTCTGGGGGAGCCCGGGATCGAACTGGAAACCTCACAGCTTCCATCCAGCCGCTCTACCGGCCACTCTACCCCTGAGTTACTGCAGCCCCCAAGTGTTGTAGTTGTCTTGTTTTACATAACCTTGTAACTCTCTGAAACCGCATAATGAGTGTACTGACTTGCTTGTAGAACCACTATGCTACACATACTACCTGCCTGTCAAGATGGAAAGGGAATCAAATCAACGAAAAGGACAGTCCTTGTTCAATGTAAACAGTAAAGTTAATTGTAACTTCTGTATGTCATAAGCCAAGATTTTAATGTAGTTCTAAAGCCCTTGTAAGTCAAGTCATCTTTATATATTAGACCTACAGCACATTTTAAAACAACATACGTTGATCTAATGTGCTTTCTAATGAGGGTTCGAAAACAAAACAAAAACACATGATTTCCCTGATCCACAGTATTCCATAGTCCACAAAATCATGACTAGAATGTAAAACAACATGGTAGCAAAAGGAAAGAGAAACTGAACAAAACAACAAGCATCTAATTAAAGCATTATACAGTTTTATTAAAAATAGAAGTAAGTGCATCAAGTGGACTTTACAAAAAGCAAGAGAGGGTCTTTAGTCATGAGTCAAGAATCACCAATTTGGGGTCTGTAGACCATTTTTGTGGTCTGTAGACCATTTGCTGGTGGTCCACGACACTAGTCTGCACATACATTAGCTTTATTGTATTAAATTAAATGTATTTTATTAGATATATAATGCATAATAATTATGTGTCCCCATAAGCAGATATCCTGCCGCTATGGCTCAATACTGCTTTGGTTGGCTGGAAACAGACCTCAGTAGCCTATTTAACAACAGCATTGTATTCACCTCTATTCAGAATCAACGATGCAATTAACAAGCAATTGATGCAGTGTGAACGTTTGTGTCTTACAGGTACTTGAGTACAACTAGTAGTCCTGGCAACAAACGGTTTGTGATGATGTGAGATGGGAAGCGCCTGAGATGTCGTACAGCCAAGGGCTCAAGGCTCAGTAAGAGCTTCTTACTGGAAGCTGGCAGAGCACAAATGAGGTCATGGCCAAAAGAAAATGATAAGCTGCTTAAGACAGGAACCTAAAACATGTACATTACATCCAATATGTTATCATTACGGTACATTATTATCTTTTTTCCTCCTAATATATTAGTACATTAGCAATGTACCTATTTGCAGAACAAGTCCCAACAACATTTTGTTGCTTGTACGTGTGTACATTAGTGACACATACTGTAAAGCCTTCTTGATTATTGATTCCAAGCTGCCATGGTGTTTAAGGCACAATTAAAATCTAAACAGTAGAAACTTTGACTGGGAATAGGAATCTGTCCATCATCCCCAGCCCACACTACATGTGGCATCCCGCAAGGGTCAATGTCAGAGCCTCACAATAAACGTTTTTTAATGAACCCGATGAACCCAAGGTCGAGTTGTTGAAACTTAGGGAATGGTCGATAAATTTGCCATCGACATCGACTATTGCTATTACTGCAAGTTATTTCCCAAAAAAGAGACACTATTTACAGGTTACAGTGATTGGAATAACTTCTCATATCGCTTAACAGAGCATGAAGGTTCACCAGAACACAACAATGCTGACTCACCTGCCAGTGAGGAGCCCCCACGGGAGGACGTGGAGCCTCCGTCCTGCTACTCCTGCCCAACATTCCCCACTGACAGGTGCCGCATCGTAGGAGAACGTGTCGTCGACCGTTCTAGCATTATTGTGGGGGTGGGTGGTGTGAGAGGACGCTGACGTTACCTGTGCGCAGCTTCTCCATATCTAGTCCACAAGTTTGTTATAAAATAGTTGTTTAAGATATACTTTTTTTGACACGGTAGCAAGTTCTATTCAGCAGGTAGCAAGTTCTAATGAGCAGCCGCCACAGCCTGCAATTAGTGAGATTGGACTTTAGCACATTTTGGCGTGACAGATCAGTCCCCCAGCTGTCCCTGGTGTGGTTAGGCCTGGGACCGCTTCTTCTGTGCTGGCTGGCCGTCAGCTAGCCAACGTGCGGCTGGCAGCTATTCAGCCCTTCCAGCTCTCCATACTCCATCCAGACCATCTGCCGCTGAGGGATATTCCCAGACAGCCTCCCAGCTGTTCCCGGTGCGGTTAGGCCTTGTTGCCTGGGACCGCTACCTCTCCCGCCAGCAAACTGCCAGTTGGCCACCCAGTCAACAGGCGACTGGTGGCTGTAGCTGGTCTGGCTAACTCCAGGATCACTCCCTCTCCGCCAGGCCTTACTATGTTAAAATTCTCCTCCTCACAACTGCTGGGACTCAATAACTGCACCACTCCATCGTGCACTACAGTCATTAAGCAATTGGGAATTCTACGCCGACCCCGTTAGATCCACAGAAGCACCCGCCTCAAGTTTGTTTGCTCCCAGCCTGCTGGCCACTCCAGTCCAGCCATCTGCTCTGCCCTACACTTTGTCGCACCTCCAACGCCGCAGCAACTGGATTATGTAGCAGCACTGCAATGCTGACACACTCCAGGCAGCTTGGAAAACGTGGAGTGGATTTCATTGTACTTCGCCCCCCTACAGAAATTCACCACTCCATCTACCGTCAAAATTGAACTATACAAATAAGAAAAAGTTGCCTTGGAATGAAATTATATTTGAGAATTATCTCTCACACATTGCTGGTTATAGTACTTTAAATTACAACAATCGCTTGTGTTCTGGATTAATTAAAGAAAATGGTCTGGTGTGGTTATAGCAAACACAGATCAAACAACATTTTATTTGTCTTTGATAACAAACTAGTTATTATTACATATTTTCTAAATGTACAATTTAAACATTTAAAAATGATCTGCAGATTTTTCCACATGATGCATTTTACTTGTAGGTAAATTGTGGAATGCATTCCTCCATGTTTGTTTAAAGAAAAACATCATATGGATGTAACTGGGACGTATCATCAGTGTTGTAGCCTGGGGTTGACGGATGTTCCGGGTCTCGTAACATACACCCTCGCCCAGGTGACCCAGCCGGGATTGATCAAGCCCCCGACTTACGTCCCAGTAGCTACCCACGGTCAGTCCTCGTAGGGAAAGACAGGGCCCCTCAATCCGCTTCTCCGGAACTACTCTGCCGGGGCTGGGGGAGGAGAGGCTCTGGCACGTGGAGGGACTAGGCTCTGTGGATGGCCTCCTGGCCGGGCTCCTCCTTCGTCTCACCAGGTCCAGGACCTGAGCGCTGCACCAGACTCCCCCCGTTCCAAACTTTTCATTCTGGCGTGATGGTTTCCTGGGCCGTGGTGGTACTGCAGGCTCCACTTGCGGCTTGCTTGAATGGCCCTCCTTAAAGGCCTCACCGTGGATTTGTTGGGCTTCTTCCTCACGGAAGACACAGGCTGGGGCGCTAACCCATACTGCTCCCGGGTGCCGTCTACATTCCGGCTGTCAACTGTCTCTCCAGTGGTCACCAAACTATTCCTGGTTGTCACTAGGGTTTCCACCTTTCAGAAATGGAAATACAGGTTTTGCGCGGATTTGGGAGTTTTTTATGATACTTTATTTCGGTTTTAGGGTTAGGGTTGTTAGGGTTATTTAATTCTTTTGGGGGAGCCAGCCCCCCAAACTCCTGAAATGCATAGAAATCTATGAAATCTAAATAAAAAAAATCTATGAAATTTATATTAATTATATTGAATTATTATATATTAATTATATTATTTATGTATTTATTAACTGTTAATCCATTATGAAGAATTCCGTTTTCCAGATGAACGTAACAACATAAGAGTTATTCTTTAAATGGGCACACTATTTAATTATATTGATTAATATATATAAGAGTTATTCTTTAAATGGGCACACTATTTAATTATATTGATTAATATATATAAGAGTTATTCTTGAAATGGGCACACTATTTAATTATATTGATTAATATATAAGAGTTATTCTTTAAATGGGCACACTATTTAATTATATTGATTAATATATATTAAATAAATGTTTATTTATTAGACTTTAAAAACTCAACATTAATAAACAATCAACCATATTAGTCTACTGAAATAGCCTAGACTATGCCCACATCAACAGCCAATGTGTAGGCTGCCAGGGCAGGTAAATAGAAATACTGACATCTTGCTAAAAAACACAACCAGATAAATAAGATGTAATATCCCATACCGAATCGATCTCAGGAGATGTTTTAGTCATGAAGAACTGTGACACTTGTGCTTGGGTCCTTTGGGTTCTTTTATTTTTGGAATATTGTTCTCCTGAGGCATGCTGTCTGATGTCAACCAGTCCACCATGCGCCACATAAAACATACGCCGATACTTTACAGTTTGCTTTGTAAACCTCTCCACTGACGCTGTCAAGCCAAGGGTTTGCCTCTTCCCACTCACGTCTGTACTTTTGGAGGCGTCTTCTCTTTAGAGGACGCGGTGTAGACATTTTGAAACAGTGCGGTGGACGGTGCAGCGACTGACTGAACCATGTCACAGGCAGCGCAGGGCAGAACAGAACGTATCCTAGCAACGTGAAAGCGCTAATTCTCATAGAGACACACGGGGACTACAAAATTCACGCCCACTTTTGAGACAGCGCCGCTACTCGAGGTCCGTTAGAACGATGAACTGCAGCTGCCAATGCATTCCCTATGAGAGGATATGAGAGTACTTTTAAAATTATCCTGCATTAACTGAAGACGATATTGATTTAAATAAAAATATGTTTCCAAATGTATGGAATGTCTTTGTCAACATATCTTCTTGTTTTCTTAATAGTTGATGTGTTTCACATTTAATTTGCCACTTTAACGAGTTACCCATAATGCTAACACAGCAGAGGGTAGACAGCAGACGGGCATTTCAGTGACATCACTGTCTTTACGAGTGCCGAGCGCCGACCAGTGGCGTACCCACTGTAGAGGCAGGAGAGGCGGTCGCCTGCCCAACTAAGATCTCGCCTCCCCTAAAAAAAAAAAAAAAACCCGAAAATGTGTCATTGCGTGCTTAATGTCCTCAAAGTCATGCATCCAACAAGCTTTGAACTGAGCAGATTGGACCTTCTGTTCCAGAGATAATGACCAAAACCTATTGAAAACGGCCACTTTCGCCAGTTTTCTGGGTATTGAAAACCTCAAGGGATGCGTCCGTGACGTATATACCATGCGATCACTTAAACTCTAGATCTCCGATGCTAGCGATTTTGACATACTGATGGAGTATATTATAGTATATTGTGGGTAGTATATCGAGATGAAAGATATGGGACATTAAAAAGGACAAATTAAACAAATGGGACAGATTATTAGAACACAAAAAAAATCGCTACAGCCTCAGTAGTTAACCAGTGAAATGACGGTATTTTACAATGCCTCTCATAGAGATTGCATTGAGAGCTGCAGTTCATCGTTCTAACGGACCCCGAGTGTCAAAAGTGGGCGTGGATTTGTAGGCCTTCCGCTTCCGGCCGTGTGTCTCTATTGGTCGTGTTATGAGTAATGAGCCAATGAGCTGCTGAGCGCACTCCCAGACAATGGCTTCATAGCCAGCGTTGCCAAGTCTGCTTATTTCCCGCAACTTCCCTGGAACAAAATTTGGCTTGTTTTTGGCTTGTTTTTGTAGGTCGGCTGGCTCATTTCTCTCACTATACTTGGCAACACTGACTGACACCCGAACTGAGCTCTCACTCACACAGAGAAGAGACAGGACGGCAAATAAATCACCCTGTCATTCATATTGATTCCCCGACTTGCAAATACGGGACAAAGTGCGTCCCTTATCAGTTCAATACGGAACGCGTCTTTTAGTTTCCAATTACGGGACGATTCCGTATTTTACGGGACGGGTGGAAACCCTAGTTTTCACATAGTCTATTCCTATGAGGCACTATAAATAGAATAACAAACAAAAAAAAACATCACATGGATGCAACTGGGACATATCATTTAAAATATGCTTTGTAAAACATTCCTAAAAGATCTAAAAAATCATTGTTATTATGTGCCCTAATCTTAAGTGACTTTTTACTTACCTGTTGCAAACTATCTGGCTTTCATGATTGCAGACACAAAACAATTACTAGAATTATCTTTCATGTTTAGTAAATGATTTGTAAGACATTTGTAAAGAATATATAAACCATTTGCAGACGTTATTGTGTGCCCTGATCTGAAGTGAAGATTATTCATTATCATTTCATGTTTAATAAATGGTTTGTAAGACATTTGTAAAGAATATATAAACCATTTGCAGATGTTATTGTGTGCCTTTTCTGAAGTGAATATTTGAATGAATGTTTAATTCATATTACATAAATTATTTGAGGAGGTTCAAGAGATGAGAAGCTATGTCATTGAAGCTATGTCATTGTGTAGGATAAGTCTAAGCCATCCCCTTTTTTTGTGTTTATTTGGTATTGGGTTATTATTGTTGTTTATTTCATTGTAATTATGCATATTCAAGTTCATAGTAGATTTAATGATATTCATTTTCAAGTTCATAGTAGATTTAACGGTAGTACAAGTTAAATAGCTAAAAATAGATAAAAAATAAAGTTCATGCATATGTGTATTTCATTTCTGTCATATTGTTTTATCTAATGTAGTATTTTCTAAAATAGTCACTGTGTTCCATTCCTGCAAGAAACAACACATACAGAGCTATAGCTCCACCACGCCACAAGGGGGCATATTCACTCTAGTGAGCGCTACAGGATTCTCTCAGTAATAGAACATAAATGTGTCTAATTCATGTTGTATGTGTTTAAACTGTCTTGTTGCAGTTGAGGTAACATAAAATGAGTAATCTTACAAGTAGCATATGACCACGGGTATTTTGATGGTGGGAAAGTTGGCCGTTTGTCTCCACAATATTTGTTTTGATGTGTAGTAAGGTCTTCCATGCTTAGCAGTTTAGCTTAGCAGCTAAAGCTAACTTGCACTGAGAGGTAGCAGAGGCTCCAAGCTGCTACTCTGTGAATCTGTGTTGTGATGAATGAAATCCTTCTACCCCACTGTAATAGTATTGCTATTTTGGAAACAACAGGATTATTTTGTGTCATGTATCTACAGTATGTTGTGTCTAAAAAAAAATGTTTTAACCTGTTAACAATCCGCAGGCCTGCGGACGTTTTTGCATTTTTCAGACAAACAAACAAGTGTACTTAAGTGGGAGTGTCACCTACCTAGGCAAGCTATATACAATTTTAAAGGTACATGTCTTGTGATTAAAATGATGCAAACTATTCCAAGATAGCATTAAAACGACGCTACAATCAACGCCGAAGTCTGACATACACAAACAAACAAACATTCACAAAGCTGCAGCGACTTGTTGAAAGTTGAATTCTACACCACCAATATGAAATATTTCCACAAAAATTATGTTCTTACTTCAGGGAAGAGTGATTAAGTGATATATATAGTCCAAACCACTTTTTTCTTTCAAGAACCCCACAGAAATCCCCATAGGGCATAGCAGTGGTGGCCATTTTGTGGTTCCACGCAAAAAAAAAATCCATAGAGATTTCCTATGGATTTTGGCCTTTTTTTGACAAGAAATTGGCCTTCCCAGCCTTTCACTTATGCTCCCTCTTTTTTGCGTGGATGTTTATTTTTTCCGCTCCTATATGTGGGGTTGGGAATTCGTCTTTCCCTGTACTGTGATTGGCTGACTCTATTCACACCCTTTTCGCCGTACTGTGATTGCTGACTCTATTCAGACCCTTTGCTTTGATTGGCTAGCGAGACGCATGATGAAATAATAACCTATAAATAGCACCACGCACTTATTTTTTTATTGAGCTTCCATCACTGTGATGACCACTGTTGTTTCTAAATAATACCGCTCACTTCACACTGGGTGTGATTTTTTTCTATTGGATTTTGGTCGTCATGGCTTCTAGTTCCCATCTGATGTTGTGTGGGAGTTCAGACTTCTGCAGATCGTACTGAATAACTGCCAGCTTGCATAATGTCTTCAGGGTAGGACTCAAGTCTAAGATGTACAAGTCATCATTGGCTGGGCCGTAGAATCTATCTAATTTACTATCTAATGTATATCCTCCAAAGAGGATGATGCGATCTCCCAACATGCAACAGTATACCTTGCAACTGCATATTGTGTGATAAGTGCTTAAACATGGAACATCCCCTTTGGACTGAACCTTCTCCCAGGTGAAGGTCGCTGGACTGAATTTCCACATATCATTTAAGTGCTTGTTATTGCTCCTGCCACCACCAAATATGTACAGCTCTCCATTGTAGGAAAAGGCTGAATGACCGTAGCGTTGTTCTGGAAGAGGCTGTGCAGAAGGCATGTTCAGCCAGCAGTTGGTCTCTGTGTCAAACACACTGATGGTGTTGTAGTGGATCCTATAGCCCCAGCCCCCAAATACAAACATCTTCGTCCCGATGATGGTGGCAGAGTGAAGTGAAGAAGCCGGTGGTGGAGTTCCTCTGGTGTTAATTAAAGACCAGACCATTGTGGTGGTGTCCAACTTGTAGGTGTCATTAGTGCATCCAGTCAGCTGGTTGTATCCTCCATAGATAAACATGACCTTCCCCAAGACACAGGCTGGGTGGCCCTGCCTCCCCTTTGGAACATTCCCAGAAAACCTGGGTTTGAGCATTCTGTGGGCGTCAACATCAAATGCATAAAGCACCTTGCTGTTGTTCCCAGTGTCAGTAACCCAGAGGTAGATTAAATGGTCAATCAGCACAGCTGTGCGGCTACTGCGCATGGGTTGACCCACAAGGGGACGTTGTGCTCTTCCAGTTATCACTGGGTGCAACGTGATCCAGCACAAAGACACTGTGTTGAAGACATGCACTTCAGTCCAACACCTGGACTTGATAAAGTCCCCTCTAAAGCAGTACACTTTGTGATTCACTGCTACCGCAGCATCATACGGTATCTCTGGAAGCCCTTTCAGCTGCACCGTCCAACGAAGCATTTCACAAAGTAGTTTATACGTTTCACCCTGTAAAAGAATGCAGTCCTGTATAACTCTATTGAATAACTTGAAGGAATGTAGTACTATTGTGTGTGTCAACACTTATATTGGTTAGCGGGCCTACGCGTGACGTACACATGATGTCACGTGTAGTCTACACCAAGTCTACACCAAGTTGGTGTGTCGTAGATGACCGACGTCATAGACTGACCTGCAACTATACCAACTACTTTGGCAACTGCTACAGTGGTTATTTTATCTATAAATCTGTGTGTCCGTGTGTGTGTGTGTGTGTGTGTGTGTGTGTGTGTGTGTGTGTGTGTGTGTGTGTGTGTGTGTGTGTGTGTGTGTGTGTGTGTGTGTGTGTGGTGAAAGCAAATGCTGTATACACATGGATTACAATTTATCTTTATGTACCCCCCCCCCCCCCTCTCTCTCTCTCTCTCCCATGTATACAGCTTTAGTGTGGTACACATACAAGAAAGGTAGCATGCGGAGGCTTAAAGTGGCCTACAATGACGCCCTGAGGATACTACTTAGGGTCCCTAGATGGCATAGTGCCAGTCAGGGGCGGACTGGCCATTTGGCATACCGGGCATATGCCCGGTGGACTGCTGGGCCAGTGGGCCACTGGGCAAAAAAAAAAAAAAAAAAGTTTAAATATATATTTTTGCTCCTGTTTTAGGATCATTACGGTCATTTCCGGGTTACGCGGCCCAATTATTAGTTACGGTAATGTTTGGGCTGGGTGGCCTCTAAGTGGAGAGGGCCAATCCTTCAGTAGGCGGCGGGTGAGCGGGTGAGCCTGATAATTGGGAAGGCTAGGAGATCTGGCTTGAGGCTGGGGGGGGGGGGGGGGGGGGGGCGGCTGCGTGGAAAATTGTCTGCTATCTGCGTGCCGGTTGTGGTGGGCCGGTCTGGGCCAAAATGCCAGGGCCGAATTTTGGTCCCAGTCCGGCCCTGGTGCCAGTCACTTGTTTGTAACGTGTGGAATTCACACATGTGAGGCTCTATTATGGCACTCTATGTATGGATTCATGTCTCGCCTGGATGAGTCCCGGAACAGTAATATTGAGGATTTCGGGGACATTTCTAACAATGGATCCGCATATGAGTGTGTGTGTTCATTACTCACCAAACTCAATATAAAATCAAATCTGCTTAAACTAGACCATACCCGTCGGGGGATATGAGCACTCAAAGTATGTGCAGTTCGGGTTATGCGCTGTGCACAGAAAGTATATTAGGGATGGAAACTGTGACTTTATACTTGGTACCTGCAACACTCCCAACACACACGCGCGCGCCCCGTCGTGGAGCCACAGAGACCACACACAAACACCCGCGCAACAGTTCCAACAGCCGGAGCCGTCCCCCATCACAAACACACACACGCACACGCATACACACCACGGTACATCCTCATGCGGCCAGAGTTGTCCCCCGTCGCGAACACACACACACAGCCTTTGCACGCGTGCGTGGCCGCGCATACACGGCCGCGGACCCGAGTGAACAGACAGACACAGAAGGCTGCAGATGATCGTCGTGTTGCCATGTCATTTTGCCATTTGTATAAGCGACTTGGGCTCTCTTCGTTTGGGCTTGTTTTCATAGACCTGGTTGCTTGTTTCTCTCTCGAAACCTGGCAACCCTGTAAAAATGCATTCATCCCATAGGTTTGGGGGCTGTAACCATGACGACAGTCCCATCGCCGAGCTCAGAATGTCCGTTGTTTACAGCAAAACGCAAATAAACATGTTAAATTGTGGCGAAGAGAAAAAGGGTCTTATGTGCATATATGCTAATGATCAATGGCCATGTCCAAATGGTGAGCAATTGCTTAAGCCACTGAGGAGAACCAAACAAGTATGACTGATGACTGACATGACTGATATTTCTAAAATTATATGTAGGATATCAGCCGTACCAAGGCCTGCTTGTGGGACTCCAGCTCCTAATAGCTGAAACTATAGGTCAACTAAAAATGGTTATATCCTCCTCACTGTTATTGATGGCCCTCATAATGCAGCTGAAGCTCTTTTTCTTCAACAGCAACTGGACACTGATGGGATGAGAAGTGAGCTAAGGGGTGTGTAGGCTACCAGACTGGCTGGTTGACACTGAGGGAGGAGGAGAGGGGATAGCCACTAGAGGAGTGGGATGAGATACAGGACAATTATGGATAGAGGTGGTCAGAGTAGACTTGGAAGGGAGGGGGGTTTCTGTGAATATACCAGTGGTGTAAGGTAACTAAGTACATTTACTCAAGTACTGTACTTAAGTACAATTTTGAGGTACTTTTACTTTACTGGAATATTTCCAATTTCCAATACGTCTACTCCACTACATCTCAGAGGCAAAAATTTTACTTTTACTCCGCTACAATTATTTGAAATCTTTAGTTACTAGTGTGGTATATGAACAGTATGCAAGTCAAAACATATAAAGAAATGATACTAATGTTACCTTGCTAAAAGTCAGAAGAGTAATCATGAGTGTGTGTGACTGGTGAATGCTTGGTGAATGGGCTAAATTCTAACGCAGCAACAGCTGTCAGTCTAAACAGCTGAGCCAAATGGCCATTGTGCTGCTCTTATCTATAGAACATACCTTATATGGCTATTTAGAATGGCTTCTTTACTATAAGAACGGTGTGAGATGTTTGTTTGGGATATGGTTGTGCCCAGAGGGGGCTGCAGGAGGGCTCTCTGCCCTGGATACTATGATGCTGCTTGTTTGATGCTGAATAAATGAACATGGGAACTTGGAAACCCTGACGTCTGCTCTCTGTCTCTTCTCCTCCACTTCTTATTACCACCAACGGGTCTGCTAAGCGCAGTTTATGACTCAAATACACGACATATTTGGCGGGCCAGCTCCATCGTTGCGCTCACTTTTGCGAGTGTGTGCTTCGATTAAAGAACCTGTGTGTTTTGAGGTGACCGCAAGTGCGGGCCTGTGAGGAGGATCAGAGCCATGGATGTACGTCTTCCTACGGCGAGGAGGACCACCGCGCCATGGGGACGTCAGCGCTACCTGGATTTCTACTGTGATGAAGGACCTCGCGACGGCGACGCTGTGATGACTACCGCTCATGACCAGGTCTCAGATGGCTACTCAACTACCTACTCTACTCGACGGAGCGCTTGGCTGTGGAGACGGCGGAGCGGAGAATTTTCTGTGTCGAAGTTCTCCGTGGGGGGGGGAGAGCAACAGAGAAGCTATCTTTTTGGCTGGAACGAAGATATCACCTGGAACAGCGCTCAGCTTTTCTGCTGGGTGCGTGGACATTGAGATAGAGGCGACGAAAGCAGCATTATCGGAGGGAACAATGAACATGGAGGAGAGAGGTTGTATTTTAGTGATAAAGTGGTTTAAACTACGGAGCGTTATTTTTGTTGCCGTGCGTAAAAGTGTGAAGTGAGGACTTTGTTTAACTTTCTGGTCTCTGGGGTTTAATGTGGAGTTTTTTATTTTCGTTGAGTGAAGTGTGTTTGAGGGCGTTGAATGATAGTAGATTCCCTTATATTTTTATGTGTAACATTGTATCCCAGAGTTTAAAGATAACAGAAAGGCCTGCACACTGATTAGAAGGGGAAATGATGCGACTGAGATTGATAATGAGCGGCGAAGGGGGCTCCCATTTGTGGTAAGAGCGACGGCAGGCAGAAGGAGAGATCGAGGCGCTGAAGTGCATGTTGATGTATTTTCTCTGTGAAAAAGAGTTGTTTTATTTTTTAAGCTTGTTTTATCGGGGAATAAGTTCCAGTTTTGCCATTATCGTCAGACGAGCGTCATGTGATCCATGACTACGCAGTGATTTAAGCCGACACGTTTCTAAATACCGATATTCTTTCTTATTTTGTTAAGCAGTTTGTCTATTTTTATTTTGAAATTTGATGTAAACCACTGTATGGCTATTGTGTAATTTCTATTCCTGTATCTAAGTTGTTCTGTCTCATGTGTTGTTTGTGTTGAATCTGCTGAATGTCCTTTTGTCATGGGGGGTGGAAGTAGGAGAATGTTGTTTTTTGATGTTTTCTCTTGCAAACTGTTTATTCAATATACCTGGTTGCGAAAGAAGTTTGATTCTTTCGTGGGGGGAAGTTGTGTGGTATATGAACAGTATGCAAGTCAAAACATATAAAGAAATGATACTAATGTTACCTTGCTAAAAGTCAGAAGAGTAATCATGAGTGTGTGTGACTGGTGAATGCTTGGTGAATGGGCTAAATTCTAACGCAGCAACAGCTGTCAGTCTAAACAGCTGAGCCAAATGGCCATTGTGCTGCTCTTATCTATAGAACATACCTTATATGGCTATTTAGAATGGCTTCTTTACTATAAGAACGGTGTGAGATGTTTGTTTGGGATATGGTTGTGCCCAGAGGGGGCTGCAGGAGGGCTCTCTGCCCTGGATACTATGATGCTGTTTGTTTGAGCGCTAAGCGCAGTTTATGACTCAAATACACGACACTAGTTACTTTTCAGATATAAATTATGATATTATGAAACATACATTAGCCACTTTAGCCCTATCTTATACATAGTGTAGCCGATCTACAAGCTCACAAGCTTGTAGATCTGCTATTTTCAAATATTTTTGTACTTTTACTTTTTTGGTACTTTAAGTACATTTTGATATCAATACTTTTGTACTTTTACTCAACTAAATTTAGAATTCTGGACTTTAACTTGTAACAGAGTATTTCTACATTGCAGTATTGGTACTTTTACTTAAGTAAAGAATTTGCGTACTTTTTCCACCACTGGAATATACTGTATGTCCAGTTAAACCCAAATTAAATACAAAGAGCTATATCAAAAAAGGAGATGATGGGCTATAGAGCCCTTATTGGACTCGAGAACTGACATTGACAAATATTATTGTATTTGTGCACTTGTATGATTTTTGCTACAGTAGCATTGGGACAGACCAGTAAGGTATAGTTGTTTGTTAGAAGGGGCTGCTTGCTGTGGTGTGGCATTATCCAAGGTGGGGTTACCTTAGCCTATCTTGTGCTGCCCCCTTCTGGTGAGCACACGCTGAGGTTTGCTGTGAAATGTGTGTTGTGCAGGGGTGGGCAACTTTGATGATGGAGAGGGCCCCTATATTTCCACACTTACTCCAGGGGGCCACATTGCATATACTGTCGGGCAGACACGTCTTATCTCCGTATTTTAACTTTTTTCGCCATTCTATGTCACACGTTTTTTTTTTGCTACTTTTGAATTGGAATCCTGAAATCTTTTTTGCTATTTTTTAATTAGAATCCTGAAAAGTAACATTTTTATTTAATTTCAAATGCATTTAGTTATATTACATTACATTACAGTCATTTAGCAGACGCTTTTATCCAAAGCGACTTACAATAAGTGTATTCAACATCGGTAGGGAACGAAACTACTAATCACCAGAAGTCTTAAGTGCATTCTCTTCTAAAACAAGCAACTAAGAGTATACCTAGCGCTAAGGTAAAAGTTCAATATATCAGCAACCAACTTTCTTGCCAGCCAGGGGAACTATCCCTATATTTCCTGAGGGCATACCTGTTGGATTTGCTTGCTGCTTTTAATTGTACGCATTATGAACTTGTATTTGAGATTGCTACGGTATTTTTTCTTTTCTTTTTGCTTGCTGATTGTGGTGTCTCTGGGTATTTGTTAGTCCTCTGAGGGCGGCATAATTATGTACAATTAAAGATATAGCCCTATAGAATAAAGGAAAACAGAGCTGTGTAACAAAGCAACTTTGCAAACATGTATACTAAGTACAAAACTTAAAAACTAACTAACTGACAAACTGAACAATTGTGCTTTTGCTGTTGCAGAACATATATTTACATATAAACAAAGGTAACCTACAAAATGTCACTGTAAAGAAACATTATTACAATGTTTACATGTGGTGTGGGGCAAACCAAACCCTCTTTGGCCTGTGGATGATAACAAAAGACAGAACCTTCGAATCATGCTCAAGTGCTCAGGAATGCTTTGCCTTTTCTTGCACTTCTCTCCAGTGGTGGAAAAAGTACTGAAATGTAAAAGTAAAAGAATCAATACTGCAATGTAGAAATACTCTGTTACAAGTAAAAGTCCGGAATTAAAAATTTAGTTGAGTAAAAGTACAAAAGTATTGGTATCAAAATGTACTTAAAGTACCAAAAGTAGAAAGTACTCACTACCCATTTCAAGTTTTCAAATGTATAAAAGTTTCACAATGCGTCGCATCGCGACGCATTGTGAACTTGTAGATCTGCTATTTTCAAATGGCCGAAATGTATATAGGGTTTAAGTGGTAAATGTAACTAAAGTTTTCAAATAATTGTAGTGGATTAAAAGTACAATATTTGCATCCGAGATGTAGTGGAGTAAAAGTAAAAGTATTGGAAATTGGAAATACTCAAGTAAAGTATATATATATTTTTTAAAGTACAGTACTTAAGTAAATGTACTTAGTTACTTTCCACAACTGCTTCTCTCCAACCGACTGACCTTGTGTGTGCAAAGACCTGAGTCTTTAGGCTCAACCTTAGTACTTTAGTAGTGTTTGTTCTTAGCGTATACATGCCTGTTGACTGAGAGGTACAGATCAATAGAGTCATTTTCAGCAATCTGGAGGATTAGCCCGCTTCACTGACGACTGATATGACACAAGTTGAAGAGACACAGTCCAGTCAGCGTGTTGCTTCCTATGAGTCTCAAGGGATGATGACTATTTTATAAAGAGGCGAAGTGCCAGGCTCTGAAAAATCACACCATAAGCCATGGCATCGTCATCATTAGTCATCATGCCTGCAGTCTGCAGAAAGCGGTCATGTCTCAGACTGAAGTCTGGTTTTATTCATCATAACCATAACTTGTTTAGTTTGAACTTGAACTTGGACTGGGCTATCTGTGACTTTTAACATTTGCCTTTTTTTTTTTTTTACTTGGACATCTAATTTAAATTGAGCAATACAAATGTAGCTAATTTAAATTGAGCAATACAAGTTTAATTAAAAAAGAAGAAAAAAGAAAAAGAAAAGAAAAGAAGTATGTTTTTCTGAAAATTAATGGCCTGATAAATCTGTTCAGTAATAGTACAGTAAGTATTTTAACACCTCACAAGAAAGAAAGAAAGAAAGAAAGAAAGAAAGAAAGAAAGAAAGAAAGAAAGCTTAAATAAAAAGCATTTTCATTTCTAAGTTCAATATATGAAAACAATACTTCCATGTTCCTTAATCAGTCTGATATTTTTTACACTTGAACAGCTTGTTTTAGAGCTCAAAAGCGGGGGCATTTTCTTTTGATTTGGGAAAAGGGGTCTTTAACCCTGTTTTTTGCATTAAATGGGGAGCCTTTAAATTTTCTCCAGATAAACATGGTGGTTTTAAGATTTTGTTCTATAAGACAGTTGGAGCATTAATTGTGTGAAGTTTTGAGCAAACCACCAGAAGGCACTGGTGAACCGTAATGATTGACAAATGACTTGCTCCAAGTCTGTGAATAGTCTATTAATGTTGTCTCAGAAACTCTGATTCAAACTATTCATCTTTTTGTCAAAAGGGGGCCTGGCATGATCGTCCTTTGTGGTTATTAACCACTTCCAACCAGGGGTGCAGATGCAGGTTTTGGGCATGTAATTATGGGTGAAAATGTATTATATATTTATATATTTTATTATATATTTTTAAAGTGAACATTTGTAACTCAGATCTTTGCTTCTGGGGGATCCCTGGAACAAAATATTTTATACCAGTGGATCTTTTTTAAAAAAATAGCCAAAGTATAAAATATGGACAAAGTGGTTACACAGATGCGTTCCCGGTTTGAATGGGTTCAAAACAAAAGGGGGGGCGGCATTTAGTTTTGTAAGGTTCGTAACAAGTGACTTGATCGAGTGACTTTACAACACTGACTATTTATAGTATGTTACCCTATTGGGAAAAATGTGTACATGTACTTGATAACAATTTGGCCGGTTGTGATTTTAAAAAGGGGTGCAATAGAGCACCGAAGTCTGACGTAATGTACTCATCCTACCTGGGTTGCGGTTTATTTCCCCCATTCAGAATTCCCATAGACTTGTTTAATATCGCGTCAAATAAGAACTGTGTTCCAAAAATCAACAAATGGTCGCTGCGGTTTGACTCTTATGGATATGAAGCATCAACTGACGGTGAGAAAACGCTAATGTTACTTCCGCCGAATTAGTTACATTTTCGCCAGAAACAGACTGTATCAAATATAAGTGACTGACTATCATAAACGATACAGAGCCACCTCCCTGACAATATCGCCGGGACAGTTTGTTTATTTTTGGACCACAATTCTTATATGAGACGATTCTAAGATGACCCAATGTTATTCTCCATAGAGAAATTACTTTACGAACCTGGGGATGAACGAGTGACGTCAGGACTTCTGTACTCTATATTGTGGAAACTATTAGGCTGCCTGTGGATTTAATCCTCGCAGACACATATCCACAGGTTACACTCAGAGTATAATACAGCATGGCTAAAATCATGTCTCTGACACTGATTGAATATAGATAGCCTAGGCCAGACCGAAGGAAGCTATCTTAGGCCTACTTGGGTCAAATGGCTTACAATAAGTGGGCCCCTAGGCTACTGCCATGTCGAGCAATTTCTAAGGCAGCTTAATTCTAAATGCCAAGACATAGCCAAAATGATATTAATGTTATGTGTAAAACAGTACTTTTAAAACAATGCATTAGCCTGGTTCATTATACTCTTGTTCTTAGACGAAAGGACATTGTCATTTCTAAACTATATTCTGTCATTTCTAGTTTATATGAGATGAAAGTTCACCGTTCACATACAATTTAAATG